>NW_026918849.1:0-14562 GCF_032062105.1 Saccostrea cuccullata | reverse complement strand
ACAAAATGGTCGTATAAACAGGCGATATTTTCAATAGTCTCAATTTCAAGTCCAGCAAGGTTATTAACATTAGTTTTGGGGAATGTTTTTGTGGAAGTAGTGAAGAAATATGTTAGAAACACACGGTTTGTAATATTTTGAGATGACATCTTTTAAAGTACCAGTCCACATAAAAATCAGACAAAACTATGAAAAAGTGATACATGAAGGTTTTCAGAATTTGATGATTTTCCACTCACAGATTTATTTTGAAGTATGAACAATGTATGTAAAATGAAAAATGTTTTGAGTCATGGTAACCATGGAAACCCGGCCAAAGAAATTTTCTTAGCAACCGGCGGATTTTTCAGTGTTTAGGGACAAAAAATCACCTATCTTTGAGGCTTAAAATAGCACGTAAATACCATGAGAATTATTCTTACTTATGGGTGTAATAAAGATACACATTTATTGTGTTCTAATAAAGTAATAAAAATTATTTAGGTCTTAAGTCAGTTCTGTGGTAGACATGTTTTACAAGTTTTGCTGATTCAGCATTTTTCGTGATTTTGGCAATATTCAAGGCCAAATTTTAAAAATGGCCAGATTAATACAGTTGTTGCATGCATCTCACATAAAAGCAGAGGTATTTCTCTTTTAGAATTTGAAGTCAAATCCATGGGCTATTTTGAAAATCGAATCTGTTGCCTAGCAACAAAAATGGGCTTTTTGATGCATAAAATGAGAAACAATGTCAAAAGTTTACGGAAAAATCAAATGAACGGTTATTTATGATAAACGAGATACAAATTTTAAAATAGTATAATTAAATTCGGTCTCCCTAGCACATTATTGAATATTGCATTATTCTTTTATTCCATAGCAACGACAGGTTCTCCATAGAAACAAGGCAAAGAAAGGTAATTTTGGCGTGTATTCGAGTAATCTTATTAAGGCTTATTCAAATTAAGTCAGATAAATGTGATTGATTAAAACTGACAATGAACTATTGGTCAATCTTAATTTTTTTTTCGTCTTTAATCAACACATGGCAACGATTCCCAGTGCATGGCAACCAATGTTCCCTATGCCTCCAGTAAAGAGATTTGACTTTTGGATCAGTGTTCGTCATGGAAATGAATATTAAATTAATGTGTTGATGATTGTATTTGTGGAGAGTGCTGAAAAAAAATATATGAAATGTTCCATCAATTGTTGTCATGGCAACAACTACATGTGAGTGAATTCAAAATGGGGCGAGTCCAAAAAAAACACAGTATAAATTCTGAAACAGAACTGTGACTGGGCGAATTTAAAATGGGGCAAAATTTCTTGTATGTGTGAACGGGCAATAATCATATGATACCAAATTAAAGATGTTTTCCATAGATAATGTTTTAATGTAACTTGTACGATATTGTGGATTAGATTCAAGACACAGCATGGTTGGAATGGCTGCATTTTATTTCCGGAACTGTTTTCATTTCCGATATTTTAAAGTTTTCATCTCTGACATTTTTCAAGCAGTACTTTTCTGCAATGAAAGTAGCTAGGATTTAAGACTTAACTCATGAAAAAATATTACAGAATTAATCATGAATTAATCATTGAAATCCAAAATAATGAGTTTTGCAATTGACTTTGGGTTATGTTTTAAACCAAAGGCCATGACATGGGGGGGAGGGGGGTGTTAGGTTCGATATTCAGTACCAATTTTTTTCCAAACAGCACCACATTGAATTCCTAATTTTAAACCTATTCTGCAACGTGTCTGTGGAAAGTGGGGGGCTAAACCTACGCAGCAATGTTCAATATCTATACTAGGAAAAGGCTAAGCCCCTAGCTGCCGGTTCCGACGCCTATGTAGTTTGGTAACTTTATAACCATAGACAGAGCAGGGGAATTAAAAAAATGCATTTCAACCACTCTAAGTAATATTCAGCATTACTCAGTAGTGTCCCCACCCCACAAGAACCCCTGACCCTCAGGTCCACACATTTCACAATTTTTACTCATCATAAATGTTTGATTAACATCATGGAATGGATTTCAAAGAAATAATTCATTTTTTAGTATGTAGTCAAAGACCCCCCCCCCCCAAACCCAGCCCTCTATGAAACCCCTGTTCCGGGGGGCTTAGAATTCACAATTTTGGAAGAACGATCATAGCTATATCATAACAATATGTCTGTAGTCAGTTTGTTAAATACCTGGGAGCAAAGAAGAAGATAAATTATCAAAGATTTATTGCAATTTCACCATTTGATGATTAGAGCCCCACCCTAAGTAACACCAGAAATCCTGGTCCTTGCGCCATGAAATTCACAACCTGATCCTTTGGCCATGAAATTCAGAATTTTCAAAGAGGCACTCTTCCTCATTGTAACTACGCATGTAGTTAGTTGTTTAATACCCAGGGACAGAGAAGATTTTCCATTTTAAAAATACATGTTTACTATATAATCAAAAGAGCCCTGCACCCTAACACCAGAACTCCTGACCCTGGGACCATGAAGTTCACGATTTTAGATGAGGCTCCCTTCCTCATCATAACTATATATTTTTCAAAGAATTAATGCATGTTAACTATATAATCATTTAAGCCCCGTTCTAACACCAGAACCCCTGTCCAAAGGCCATGAGATTCACTACTGTAGAACAGGAATTCTTTCTCATCGTAACTATGTACTTAATTAATTTTACCCAGGAGCAGAGAAGAAGATTGTCAAAGAAATATGTATTTTCACTATATAATCTATTTAGCCCAGCCCTAGCATGATATAGAACCCCTGATCCTGGGGCAAAGAATTTTACTATTTTGGTACAGTGTAGAGGACTAAATGCTTATTACAATCATTCCAACAGGTTCACTGCTTGATGAAGGTTCACTGCTTGATGACTAGAAGTAAAGAAGATTTTTAAAGACTGCATTAATTTTAGTGGTTTTGGTCCCATCCCTCAGGCCCCAGGGACCCTGAAATTCACAATTTTGTGTTCCTCTTTAACCCACAGATGGGTTATTTCATATTTGGTTGAAATTGGTTCAGTGGTTCTTCAGTGGTTCCAGAGAAGAAGCTAAAAATTTTCAAACGTTTACGGCCGCCGAATGACGTACGACGACGAACGAAACAGAGATAGCAATAGGTATGGCACGCCAAATTCACAAAAATGAGATAACAAGAAACATATTGACGCAAGCGTCAAAAATCGGCCGCAAACAAATTACTAGTAATTATTCCTTTGATAAAGTAATTCGAAACTGAAATTTGCGTGATCTGTTTTTAAAATTTCTTATATTTATCTGTTAAAATATCCTCGTAACATGAAATACTTGCATGAGACATTGTCGATTTTCTTCATGCAAAATACATGTACAATATTATTTGTGTAAGCAAACTGCCCATAGACCTCTGCGTCCGTACAAACGAATTTGATGTTTAAGTAATTATTACATAAAAGTACAAAACTAAAGTTTAAACTTAGCTATAGTTTTACTTTAATTTGAACGGAACAAAAATGAAATATGTGGGACTCTCTTAAAGGATTTTAACAACCCCCCAAATCCATCTACCGGTAGATCCACCAGTCTCTTTGTTTTGGTGTTGAGATGTGGCGGGAAAATGCTTGGCACATTGTAAAAACGCGCTTTACCCTAGTCTCATGGACAAAATTGTCGAATGGTTCTGTGCTTTTAAGAAATCAATATTTCATAAAATTTTTGAAAAATTTCCATAGGAAATGTATAAATATACACGGCATTTTAAAATAAGTACATCAAATCCTGTCTAGGCTGTTTAAAAAGAGAAAGTAAAATTGTTGATATACAATGTGGTCTTTGTTTTATACTATGCCTACATAAGACACATCTTGCTAATTTTCTCCGCACTTCAGTATTGTCAAAGTTTGTCAATCAGGATTGGATGAAATATTTACCCAATTATTTATAAAAATTTTATTTTATGATTATTGTGCTTTTTGTTAAACATTTAGAATGCCTTTGTTCAATATTCTATACTATGAATGTTATTAAATATTTTATTCAAATTGTTCTAACTCCGCAGAAACGCACGGCGACTTAAAACTTTCATATCAACTAACCGACCGCCTCCTGGCGGCCGGTAATCATAGTTTCACAATCGATAAACTAGGTTTATCGGTTGTAAACTATAGTTTAAAAACCGTAAACTATAGTTAACAGCGTTAATCTATATTTCACATCTGTAAACCATAGTTAACGCGATAATCTATGTTTTACAACCGTAAACTATACTTAACACCGAAAACAATCATTTGCGATTGCAAAACATAGATTATCTGATAAATACAGTTTCACGATTTGTAAACTATAGTTTACAAACCGTTAACTATAGTTAACGATCTGATAAATATAGTTTCACAATTTGTGAAACTATGATTAACAACTCTTAACTATAGTTTACGATTGTAAACTATAGTTTACAAACGTGAATCTACATTGTATGTTTATCAACAAAATCTATTATTACAGACAGATAAACTTAAATTAACATTCGTAAACTATAGTTAACAACCGTTAAATATAGTTTTACAGATGAAAACTATACTTAACGAATCGTTAACTATAGTTTACGGTTTGTAAACTATAGTTTACAGTCGATAAACCTAGTTTATCAATTGTGAAACTATGATTATCTCATTTTTGTGAATTTGGCGTGCCATAAATAGGTCACCTGAAAGACTCAGACCTGTGACTTGAAATTCTCAGAGGCACATCTCCCTTTTAAAGTGCAGTTTTAAGTTTGAACTCAGATATGCAAGGATGGAAATTAATAGGCATACAGAAACCACTTCTGGTAAATACAGACCCTTAGTAAGCAATTTCGGTAGAGGGGTGGGGGGTTACTATCATATATTTTCAGTTTGGGCACTATCAACAACCGGAAATTGAAATTTTAAGCATGTCGGAAATCCTATGCAAAATACTGGAAATTAAAAGCAGTGAAAGAAAACATGAATATGAAATGAGCAAGCACACAAAATTGTGTACACCTAATAAAACCCTTAACCCTGGTAATGTTTATCTAGCATATATTGTGTTCATTTGAGATAATTTCCATTTTTCAAAAGATAAGATATTTATAAGCTTGTATCTTTAACTTGTTCTTGGAAAGCTGACACTTATTCAGTTCACAAGGAATCTGTAGCTCTGGAGCTTCAAACGCTATTACCCAGAGAACACGCCCATAGCATCAAAGTAGTGGGAGCAACCTCCAACATCGCTCACATGAGCACATGGGCTAGGTAAAAACAAATCAGCTCAGCACTCAAAAGTTTACTAGTGGAAAGGAGGGGGATGGACTTGAATTTTATACTTCTTGCCACCATATCAATATAAATTACTGGTATTAATGTAAAAACTTTGGGCCAGGAAAGATGTAGAAGCATCCTCAGGTAGTGTACATTCAAGTTTATTCAAGTCATGACCCCCGGTGGTAGGGTGGGGCCACAATGGACGACCAACGTTTTACATAGGAATATATCTTCTTCTTAATAACAGCAAAGCCATGATTGGTCATATTTATGTGGAAGCATCCTCAGGTAGTGTAGATTCAAGTTTGTTCAAATCATGAACCCCGGGGGTACAGCCACAATGGATGATCAAAATTTTACATAGGAATATATAGGAAAAATATATAAAAATCTTGATTGGTCTTGTTCAAATGTCAGCATCCTCAGGTAGTTTAGATAAAGATTTGTTAAAAATATACGGAGAAATATATCGAGAAACAGCGCACTTTTTTTGTGCGCAATGAATACTGAATAGACACTCTTTACAGGGGGTGGCATTGTAGTTCTCTAGTCGTTGATATTTATTTTTGGAGAGCTTTAGTTCTGCAGGTAGAATTTTTTTTAGGATGACATCGGCGAATCCATAAGAAAGTAATTTGCAGAAACCTCCCGGCTTGAAATACGCTGAATTAGCTTCCACTTTTTTGAAACGTTTGTCCCTTACTAAAACCACATATTCTAGAGATGCCACAAAATACACTTTCTGGGTCAACCTTGAGCTTTCCTCGTATTGTTGAACCCAGATTCTTTAAAACCTCCAAGCACCAACACGAGTTTCTTTTTTTTTCGTTTTATATAAGGAATTAGCATAGAATAAACTTTTACACCAGTTTGGGATGTATCGGCATCGAAGTTCTGATTCCAACTGACTATAATTTTTAACAACAAAAAATCATACATACTAAACAAAGACATGGCAAAATAAAAAGATTAACAAAACGCATTTAAGGAATAACTGTCTAATTTTTCGATTGGCTTGCGTGATAATTTGCATAAAACGCCAAGGTCGTTTATGCATAAAATTATCACGCAAGCCAATCGATTGATCATCGTCATGAAATCGAAAAAATGTGACAGTTATTCCTTATACATGCGCTTGATTCCGCCAATCCACGTGCTACAACCTTAAGCCCCGCTTCTTGTCTCTATTTGTCCCGCCCTGCACGTGATTTTTTTCTAACCGCGCCTATCTATGAACCAGTGCATTGATGAAAAAATAAAGAACTATTTGTAATTTTATCTCGGAAAAGACATTGGAAATGTAAATATATAGAAATCAAGTATCAAACAATAATTAAAGCGAATGGTGACATTTTAGCAGCATGTAAAGTGTATACAATAGAATTAAAGATAAAAGATTAAGTGTCAAAAAATATAAACAGAAGTCAAGGAATTAACTGTCCATCTCTGACTGGTGTCTTCTACATATTCCCACCTTTTATTCATTCATTCATTTATTTCTCTCAAAAACCATATACGTATGTACATGGTACAAGAGGTAAATATATACATATTTACAATAATTATGGAAGAGTAGAAATTACAGGAGGACAGACAGTGTCAAAAATTTTGGTGATATATATATACACAATTTTCGAAAGAATCTGGATCAGTACTTAACAGAATTTTTAAATATTTGGATGTACATAATATTTCTGCAACAAAAATTTTTTTTCGGATACTACATAATGCATTACATTCCAGTAAATAATGAAACTCTTTTAAAAATCTAAATTCCACCTATTCCCACTTGCAAATAATAAAAGGTGTTTAAATAGTTAATTTGTTTCAACAGTAATTAGACTAATTACATCCCCTTCAGATTTACTGGTGTCTTCTACCTATTTCCACTTTTTAAAAATCTCAATCCCTTCCATCCATTCCTTTTTGCAAATAACAAAAGATGTTTAAGTAGTTAATTTGTTTTTACAGTAATTAGACTAATTACATCCCCTTCAGATTTACTTGTATTTTGTACAGAAAATAATGAATACATCTATGAGAAAATGAATACATATATGAGAAAATATGATTTATTTCGGATTTGTGAAAATAATAAAAAGGTCTTGCAAGAAAAAGCAATTTAATATCTTGATTTAAGAACATGAAATAAATAGATTTATCGGGGGAAAGCATTCTAATTTATTAAGTGGGTTTAAGAATGAATAGATTAATGGAAAAAAAATAATGTAATTCAATTAAAAATCCATTTTTTTCTTTCAAATATTAGTAAAAATTCTTATTAAAATGTATTCTACCACGATTATTGCAGACATCAAAGAAATGCCGCGGACATTATTCTCCAATAAATCACGAACGTCATCAAAAAATTATCAGATCAGAAACACGTATCAAACCTGTACAATTGAAATGCATGTTTGCTGGTGAATGAAATACTTGTTTAGACCACATCGATGTTTTCGTCTTTTGCAGTCTGAACACTGTAAATTGCATCAAGTTGCTGATGAATGTCGGTTTTTATAGCCAAGCGGGGCTATTCCACGGACCACCCTACACATTTAAACACCAATAAAGCAGTTAAACAGGAACATGATTTTGTTATTGTATATTCATTAAAATTAATCAATACATATAACGAACAAATTTGAAATTTAACTAGAGGTACTGTGAGCGATGAGCTCACTAAATGATACCCCCCGCCTCAATATACTAGTAGTTTTAATGGCAAAGTCCATATTTTTGCTGTGGCCGGAAAACCCAAAATATGTGTCGGATCAAAAAGTAAAATAGGAGGTGCACAATGGCAATATGTTATAAAGATTCTGTGAAAGTTTCATCAAATTTCATTCAGTGGTATGAGAGGAGTTGCGGATAAGAGATGGGTACCCCAAAGCGTAACAGACGGACGGACGGACGGACGGACGGACGGACGGACGGACAGACGGACGGACGGACAGACGTACAGACGGACGGAATTAACCATTACTATACACCCTCCCGCTTTTCAAGCGGGGGGTATAAAAAGGCTATTTCTAATGCAACGAAAGCTCAATTTGTCTGCATTCCATACACGTGTAAGCAAACAAATTTTCCCTCTGGTGTTAAATGGAACAGCGTAATCGAGATATGGTGACCTAATTCGTTTCTCTATAGAGGAAACAATCGGCCGTATTTATCGCCCAAGGTAGAATAGAAATAAAGACCTTGTTGTCGTGAATGTTGCAGGATAACCTCCGAGGCCGGGAAATGTTGTTTGAAATATAAAGCCTCGGCTAATGCCTCGGCTTTTATCTTTCAAACAACATTTCCCGACCTCGGAGGTTATCCTGCAACATTCACGAATACGCGGACTTTATTTCTTAAATATAAAAGTCTTCTATTCCAGTCATTGTTTGAGAGTTATTATGTTTTCATAGTTAATTACATGTATTTGTTTACACAAATATTCCACCTACTCCCACATAAAATCTTACTTTTTCTACCTGATTTTCAAAAAGTGGGAATAGGTAGAATGAATCCTCAGACTATGCCTCGGGTGGGATTAAGGCTGTGCAGAATTTATATAATCTATCACATTTGTGAAATGTATGAAAAGTTTTTATAACAATTAACACAAAGTTCAAAAAGTTAATTTACAAAGTATTTTATAATAAGTCCGAAAATGTCGTATTTTACACCGTAACAATATAGCACTAACAGGTCTTTATGGTCTCTTTCTTGTCTGCTTTTTCCGTACGTTGCTCACTTGTGCTGTAGTTCACTTCTGTCAATATCTGTAGACTCTTGAGTAATTTCTACACATATTGGACTTGACAACAACCACAACGCTCTTTAATACTCGGACATTCCTCTGTCTCAGGTCAGTCCATCTGTTGTTTTCAAGATTTGTTCAGTTGATAAATCGTAAATAACAATTATATACCCTCGAATCTACGATTCTGGGGCATAAACACATGTTTCATTTCAAAGTTTACTGCGATATATCGAGTCAACATACGAATAAAGATAACAATTGTTCATTGATAAAACATCGTTGATATATGTCGAAATGATGGCCACGCAAGTGTTTCCACTCCTCATATAGAAGATTTTGGATAATTCTGCTTCCGGCATAAAAAAGGCCACCGTCAGCTAATGAAGGGGCACAGTTAGTGCCAATCGGGATTCCAAAAGTTTTTGTCAATTAGGAGATTATGCCTTCTTTTTATATCAATTTCAGAGTACTTTGTGGACAGGAGCAACCTCCAAACCTTAATATACACCCGGGTCCAAGAATATTTTTGGTTTTTTTTTCTTTCATAAATTAATTTTTTGCATAGGCGTCGGAACCGGGGAGGTTAAGCCCCCCCCCCCCCCACGTTTTTGCAAAGATAGACATAATATAGGTATCAAACATTGGGACGTATGTTTACTGGTTTAGCCCCCCCCCCCACACACTTTCAACGGACACGTTGCAGTATAGTCGAAGTAGTCGAAGAAGGATAAGTGGTAGTGTAAAAATTGTGTTTGAAAGAAACATTTGGTACTGAAAGAAGTTCGACCCCCCCCCCCCCACACACACACACACACACAAAATAGGATTTTCATGTTAGGAAAATAGCCATACGTGTATATAACTATATATCCTTTTTTTGCTTTTCAATTTTTTTCAGGTTCGAAATTTTTTTCTCTTTCACTTAGCCCCCCCCCCCCCCCCCCCCCCCATTTCAATTTGCTTCCAACGCCAATATCTTGTACATATATAAATGTACAATGTGATCCATTTAAAAAAAATACAATAGATAACTCAGAAATAACATTTTGTTAAAAAATCATGCCCTCGGTATTATGAAATACTGAAGGTTTGTCTACTCTGTATATTATCCTGGCGTATTGTATTTTCGACCTATTTAGATGTTATTTTTTAATTTATCACAAACTTTACAGAACCTGAAAAAATATGGGCTTTAAATATTAGCATATGTGTCTATAAATAAAATGATATAACCCAAATTGCAGTTTTGTGTTTATTTTATTTATATGCCATGATATGGATAGGGTACAGTTTTCCTTACAAAAATATTAGCGTCTTGTGTTTTCGACCGAAATATAGTATCAACGCCCAAGCAGTTTTGGCTATAAATATCCATTGGATATTCCAAACAATAAAAATACGATTGTCTGTCTTTCAAAAAAACATTGAACAGGTTGCATATTTTGGTTGCAAATACATTTATTCGTTGGTTGAATCCATCTGTCAGTAGCTGTGCATTTCCCCCCAAAAATCAATGAAATTACGTTGCATTTTTCAGTAAAAATTTGTAAGAAAGTGCTCATATTTAAGGTAGAAAAAAATTTGTTTGATCCACCCATTCATTTCAATATTCATGCGTATCTTTGACAGTGATCTTAATTTTCTTTCAGAAAAAGTTCATCAAAAAATCTTTGTAATTAACCGATTACGGCTTTGATTAATCAACAGATAAAATGTGCATTAGTAAAAAGACTGTAATTTCTGACATCGGACTAAAACCATCGGGGAAAATCCGTTGAATTAATTATTCTGGGTATTTTCACTACAGTTGTGCTTCAAAGGTATTTTTCCAAGTGTAGCAACCGAAAATAATGTTCCACCGCGCGGAATCGGAACGGGGAGCAGATTGGGAAAAACAGGTCGAAAATACAATACGGTCGAAAACAGGATACGAGACGATATATATATACAATTCACCATGTTCAGCGGGTCTGATATTCCTTGGATGTTTCCGGAAATATTAGTGTGTTTAAGAACAGTTTTAAAGTTTAGTTTCAAAATGGGCTTATTTGATTGGTTGGTTCATAATGTTTATTTATTGACAGAGAAGTCAGCGCCATCTTTGAAAGCGAACACATTGAACGAAAACAGAACACTACACTAAAAAGGTAAATGAAATATTGCTATGCATTGGAAAGGTAAATGTTTTAAATAGCAACAGCTTTATACAATACAATGCTTTAGTGCATTTTTATCAAGTGGACTGCTCTCATAAATTACACGATAGCTTATAAGTTAAAAGTAAGATACTGTACATGATTATGTTAGGTCTAACTTACTTTCTCCAGTCATTGCCAATGGGAAAAGCATTGGTTGGGCAAATGCCAAGACCATAACCTTTATATCGCAAGTACTTTTGGACAGTCCCCCCACCGATATCCAACCTTGGGGCTTGTTGGACTTTTTTTTTTTCACAAATTATTTCACACTTTTTTTTTTATCATGTGACGTGTACCTAGATAGAACGTTCTGTCGTTAAAATGATATTGCCCTACGGACCTGGTGAGGGCTTGTACCGAGACACAGTTAGATCATTCTAACTAATGTGTACCATACTGATAGGGAAAAAATCACGAAAGCTCCAATATAATAAACAAAAAATATCTCACTATACATTATGAGAGAGAGAGGTATGCCACTTCCGTTTGTTTACGTTGTACGCCCACTGGTTTAATTGTTGGTTCACACTGTCTCTACTAGTCAAAAAAATCTTACGTTTTCCAGGCTTGTTAGAATTTTGAAATTTTACGTGTCATGAAAAGACAGAACCGGCGCCAGTACAAAAACTGGAAATTTCGCCGTCTTCAACTAAAGTTTATTTTTGATACTTGCGAACTGAACTAAATGCCAAAATCAGAATTTATCAAAAGCACAATGCCACTAGGATTTACGGCCACTAGTAGTAGTACTCACCAAAATCGATGAAAAGAATTCACTCCACATTTCATAACAGGACATGCAAGATTTTAAAATGCACGAAATGAAGAGAAATCTCGACAATGTGATAAATCCTTTTCAACGGTTTGTTTATTTTATAAATGAACCATAAAAAGTATATTGGTAAGTTCTTTAAGTATTGTACTATTGTTAACTTATGACTTTGAAATTTAATGAGGTTTGCAAGTATCTAAAATCAACTGTTGGAGGTGGCGATTACCCAGTTTTCGTAATGGCGCTGGTTCTGATGTTTTCTTAGCACGTAAAATTTCGAAATCATAAAAAAGCCTGGAAAATGCCAGATATTTCAGACTATGTCTCTACATATATTTCTGTCATAGTCATGCTATCGGATTGACTCTGCATCTGAATTCCACAATTTCTCCTTAAACAGCATTCCAGTCAAAGTGTTGGAAAAAATCCTTAGGAAAACGCAACGGAAGTGCATAGATGATAGAGAATATATTACCTATTAATATTATGATAACACCCGAGAGAATTTGGCATGATGTAATAATCTCCCTGTCCACAAGTACCTGTGTTTTACATTGAAGAACACTGTCACCGTTTTTCCTTTTTGAGCTTTTATGTGACTTTAAGATCAAATACAAGAACTGTATCATGAAATTGCAATTCAAAAACAAGAATTTAAAATTGTAATTGAAGAAGTAAACATTGCATTTCATTTGTATGTACCGTAATTGTTTTTATTTTTTTTGTCCTCAGGATGGCAGCATTATCCTTCCAAACATATATTGACAAAGAGAATTCAAGTAGTTTCCAGTCCAAAAAGGTTACAGGTGTAAAGAAAGGACTTGGTATAATTTTCTTTCAATGGATTATTTTGTAATTAAAACTAAGAGTAAACTGGATTTTTGATATATACATGTACATAGGATCTCACATGATTTGTAGTTGGGTATGACTTTTATCCAACAAGGCGTGTGTTTTATATCTTGTTTGTATATGTTTTGTATGATAAAAACACACTCGTAGTTGGATTAAAATCATATCCAACTACAAATCATGGGAGATTCTTCTTATCCCATGTTTTACATTTTATTTTATACATCACAATCAATGTTTTTATATAGGACTTTCACTTTATTATACGTCATTATGCTAACGCAAAGTCCATTGTGACGTCACAAATGTGGGATACGAAAATGATATCACATGAGCTATATCCGTGGGATAAAGGGGTAAACATGGGATAAAGGGGTAAACATGGGATAAATCAGTTTTTATCAATGCTAAAAATCAAATTATTTTTATATGGAATTTTTAAGTTAAAATTTCAAATGAATTTCCATAATTTTCTTACAAATGTATTGTATAAACATAATTTTACTTTTTTCAATTTTACTTAGATAATATTAAAATTAAAAGCATGTTTGGATGCCATAGTTTACCTTTTTTCAACATTTTTTTTACATTCCCTGAAATTTTTATTAAATAGTTCTAACAAATGAACATGATAAAAGAGTTATAATATTGAACTTAAAATTATATAATACAAAATACAAGTATTTTTGTTTCCATATTATGATACTTATCTTGCAGTAAAAAAAACAGTTCAGAAAATATACTGATGACGTTGTTCATCCCTAATCACTAGTACAAAAATCAGCATATATTTACATGATTTATAAGCTTGACAGCAAGCAGTGCCAATCAAAAATTCTCTGATCTTCAACTACACTTGGGTAATATCATGATGATATGGTAAAAGTTCATTAGTTGAACCTTCCCGGTAAACTAAATTGAAGTTGAAAATAGGCTAACAACTATGATAAACATGACAAATGTAAGACCAACTTTTCTATCATAAACCTCTGTTATCATGTTTATGATCACAGACATGATTCCAAAGAAAAGGAAAAAAAGCTGAACGGGGATCTGGGGGTCCTCCCCCAGCGGGGTTTCAAGGGGCAGCGCCCCTGATCAGGGGGTCCAGGGGGCCGAAAGTCCCCGGCCGAAAATGGTTATTTTAACATTAAAAAGCCCCCTGAGAACTGAATTTTAGAGCACATATTTAAATTTTGAATGTAAAAAATAAACTTGAAAATGTCTACTTATAGTTCTTTTTTGGAGAAATAAATTACAATGAGAAACACCACATGTCCAGATCTCGATCGTTACATAAACGGACTCCTGATTGGAGAAAGTCAACAAGGAGGCAATTATTCAACCAATGAATAAGCCGTTCACATAAAAAAATAAAGGAACTGTTTCGAAGAAAGTAAAAGTCAAATTAGTTACAGAAAAAATCCAAATTACTATAAAAGCGGATTTGAAAAATAAGAGCGGAAATAATAAATCCGGATAGCGGATTTCCGCTTTAAAGCTGAAAAAAATCATGTCTGTGATCATGATAATATACCAATATTGAATACCAAGTCCATTATAATCAAAGTACTGAGACAGTACTGAAAGACGGGGTCAAAATAATCTTCATGCTAGATTTCACAAAAGTGATTTTTTTTTACGAGTTTTAATAACAACTTTATTTTTTCATTAACATACTAAAAATAAAACTATGAATAATATACATTCACATTTTT
>NW_026918848.1:0-149443 GCF_032062105.1 Saccostrea cuccullata | reverse complement strand
TGAAGTGAAAATTGTAAATTTATTTCTCGATACGTATATCTGAAACGTTAACAGTGACATGTGTTAAGCTGTATCAAATCTAAAATACAAAGTTTGGAATATTTTAATATATTTTATTTTAGGATGAGTATTAAAATCATTGTATCAAATTAAAAGGAAATTTAATTGCATGTTTGCTTCTGTATTTTTATTTTTAAAAATTGTTCTTTTAAAAGGACTTGAATATTATTTTATTTATCCTTTTGTTTGTATCTCTTTCTTCTAACTATCTGACCATCTGTCTCTTTAAACACTTAACGACTTCCCTTGACTAGATAGAAAACACACTTCAATAATAACCATTTATATAGCACAAGGGTATATATATATAAACATTTTGACAAGTGATATCTCAATGTTCAGGAAAGGTGGATGTGTGTTTCTCTTAGATATTACAAGCGATTTCTAAATTTTATATAATTAAGGGTTGCAACTGCAACGCTTAATAATACACAAGTGTGTATCATTAAGCGTCGAATATGTCGATATTCGCTTGTTTCATTAAGCGTCGATGTTGCAATGCATTTGTGACGCTTAATGATATAATTCTATCATTAAGCGGCGATTGAGCATTAGCGGTTGATGATGTCAGCTATTAATGCAATAATTTTTGGCAGTAAGCGTTGCAATTGCAACGCTTATTGCTATTTCTATCATTAAGCGGCATTTTATCATTAGAGGTTGCTACAATGCACTACAACTGGTAATATTATAGTGTTGATTGGAATAAGAAAAAACATATTGGATGAAGCCCAAATGTATGATAGTGAAGGATTTTTTCACAGAAAAGCTATAATTGACCTTTCCTTGGAGCAGAATCTTACAATACAAGATAAAGAGAAAATATTCGCAGCTTATGATAAAAAGTGCGCTTTTAAAGATTCAATGGAATTGCCTTTTTTTGAATCAAAGCTTATACTATTTTCTGATCCATACTATGGTTTCCCCCTGACATGTTACCAATTCTTTTCCAGACGCAAATTCTACCAACTTGGTCATTCTTATTTTTCACATCCAGATGAAAAGTTATACCAAGCAATAGAACAAATGCGAAAGTCGAAATCTGCCCACAGTGAAAAGGTGTCATATTGTGTATTATGCTATGTATTCATACAAGGAAATATAATGAAGGCTTCTGTAAATTACGATTTGTTCAAAAACATCTGTGAAAAAGTGAGACTCTCTAATGTCCATGAAATGGATATTTCGGATGCCATTGAGGATTTGAATGGACTGTATCTCTCTGATGTGAAATTAAAAAATGTTTACGAATTCTCACATGAAACAATTTTGGAATCTGTTATGGTGTCATTTGGACAGCTAGCTCCGGATATCGTGATAAAACGGTCCAAAAGGGATACAGTTTTTGAATTGATTCGTACGGAAAATTATGACTCTAAACCAGGTGAGATCGTTCTAAAACTTCCACAGCGGCACTTTGAAGACCTGGCTCAGAGAATGTTACGTGGTGATGATGGTGACGGTGTGGAAAACGAAAATATACGCAAAGTTGCAAATGACATTCTGCTGCATCCTGCAACTGAGGATTCCACCTTTGTGTCTGTATTGTTAAAGCGTGATTTGTCTGTCAGAATGGCTTCTATACTTTCTTTGTTTTGTGATATGAACGGATGTATACTGATAAAGGATGTTTTTTTGAAAACGCTGTTGCAATATCATGGCCCTCATTATATTAATTCGGAGCCATTGCAAACGTATGAACATACAGTGGGTGCAACGCTTATCAATTTAAAAACTTATCAAGCTGTAAGGGTTTTAACGTTTATTGTTTTAACAGAAGCAGAATTATCAACTCCAATGTTTCCATACGTAATCCAAAATTATCTTTTTCGACAAGAGTTTATTGCACCATTTTTGATAACACGTCACCGTCTCTCAGAGTTTCTATCAAAATTTCTGTCTGACTATAAAAATGAATCCCGAGTGATGTTTATTCTTGAATATATAATAGAACATGAAGATTTACATGACCTTCTTGGTATTCTTCACGTCGTTTCGCTATCTCCTATTCTGCCAAGTAGAATTCTACCCTTTTGTGGAGATAACAAAGAAACCCCGCTTCATGGTTGTGTTTTACATGGATGGGAAGACACGGTAGATATGATTCTTAAGATCCAAATACCTACGAATACATGGAATGACTGGACATGCGCTCATTTTGCTGCGTTTACTGGACGGTCAGCCTTGTTACAGAGGTTTATTAATCTTGGACAGGATGTAACGGAACGAACAGTTGAAGGATATTCTATGCTCCAGACAGCACTATTAGGACTGAGGTTTGGATCTAGGATTGTTTCTATATGGCAATATATGTTAGAAGAGATTTTACCTGAAGGCATATCTTATAAATTTTTACAGTATTACACTTTTTTATTTCCAGGAGAAAATGAATTTAAGAGAGTTATTAGTATTTTACTAAAGAACAAAACTAAGTGTACTACCAGTGACATTGTAATGGAAATTGACAAGTTCAGAAATAGCATTGCCCATTACTTAGTGATTCATAATTATAACGATATCCTTGATGTGTTCCTTGAATATAACAAAGAGTTTGCTTTCCAGCGTAATAACAGTGAGCTCCCCACAACATTACACGTGGCAGTATACCTTGGTAGACCGAAACTAGTGAAGACATTATGGGAGGCAGGGGTACATCCACGGGAATCCGACATCTCCCTTGAGGAGACGCTCAATTGTGGGAAGAAATTTTGCACACGAAAAATAGAATACTCTCAATTATCGATAAATCGTAAAGAGAAAGAAACGTGTTGGAACGAAAATGGAGAAAACGTATCCGACATTAAAATAAAATGCGTTGCACCTGTGATGGTTGAATTTGGAAGTGAAAATGCCTTCCAAGATGTGAGTTGTTATCTCAAATTTGACTAAGCTATTTAGAAGTATCTACAGGGGAACTGTTACATCTAAATGTTCATAGAAATGTAATTCATCCATTAGCACCGATCAATATATTCAAAATTGATTCATTTTTTTGAACTCTAAATAATTTGTAAAGATGAATAAATTACCACGGAAATTCCACAGTAAAACAAAGCAATTAATAAACTGTGATCATAATGAACGTAATACTATTTTAAATTCAAATACTATATAATTGAGAAGCTTATTCTGTTAATTTGAAAATTGGAACATTTTTGGTCTGCCTTATGCAATATCTAACGGGATAAGTAATTTTACTCTCTTCAGGAGTATCCATCTTCTCCAGAATCTACTCCTTAGAGTGAAGTCTTTTCAACTAAGTTTTAGAACATTGTGAACTTGGTAAACAATAACTACAAAAAAGGGCTTATAAAATAATGTATATTAAAATCAGGAAAAACAAGGGATTATTAGAGCAGTCGTTTAATTTGTGGTGCCATAACATATAAACATATTTTATTGCAAAAAAAAGTCTCGTTAGCATAATTATATACATGTATTAACTTATCATTGTTTCTGGCTGACATGTTTTATATTGTACCAATTGCTGGTTCTTTGTTTTTATAATAAATTCAACTAGCGTGTGTTCCACCTACGAGACCAGTACATAGGATTAACGGCGGGTGTGAAAAATCAACAGGAGATGCTTATTCCTCTCACGCACCTGACCCAACCTCTGGGATATCTAGGGTTCTGTGTTTTATGCCTTGTTTACAAATTTGTATTGCTTGTATATTTTTTTTAGTTGATCACATTTCGTTATCATGTCTAAGAAAATAAAACAAAAGAAAGTCAGTCGCAAAATCTACTTATTCTTTTTTTTTCCACTAAACTCTAATAGTTTTTATATAACCTTTGAAATTACTTAGAATCCATAACACGTAAATAACATTATGATTGTTGATTTTTGTTTTTTATCTACAACGAGTCAGAACAATACAATTAAGATTAGAATATTTTTAGTTCCAATGTACCACCTGCGTAAAAATCGATCTTTTGGAACCCTACCCTTATTTTAATTGGCATGCCTTGAGATTTGTTCCAGGCGGAGGGTATGAGTATTCAAATTTTTGTTCATATTTTATATGTCCGAACACCAATTGCATACAGTGTTTAGTCTTCGTAATGATTCGGTTTTGGCTATGGTACGATAATTTTTTTTAACCCACGTACGCCACTAACTAACAAATTGATGTTACAGTGCTTTGAACATTCTCATTCCAGGAAAGCATTTCGCAATTTCTATGGTTCTTATATGATCTTGTTTGCAAATACAATCTATTCTTGGATAACATGTTTCATACACTCAATAAAAAAAAAGAAACACATATTCAGATAAAACATAATAATCTAAGTTTTAAGTTTAAACCTTAATTTTATAAGTGAATTTAGAGTGTGGTGTGATGAAAATCAAACATGTCCTATGTTAAGTTTATATCATTGACATCACCTCCAAATGCAAGAGACCAATCTCAGCGCTTGTTGATTTTCAATGTGCGGACGTCGTGCACGAATACCAGCTCCCCTCAGTCTCTTGCGAACAACCATGTTCCTAGCTGGTGGAGACGTGCGTTTAACTGCTGCAAAGCCCATTTATGTACACCAAATGCAGTTGCAACTTCGATCCCGTTGTGTAGCTCTTGTTATTATCATTGTTACAGCTTTGTTGCGTTCATCTTTGTTTAGGTGTGGCAATGCAACATCAACATTGCAATCATAGCATAAATATGGGTTTAATAGGAGTGTTTATTGTTTCCCTAAATCCAAAATTTCATTGAAAATAGACCCCCGATTTACAAGAAATCGTGTAAAACACTATTTTCATAAACATGATTAATCAAGGGAAATAGTTCCACAATTGGGGTTTAAAAGCCCATGTTGTACTTTAAATAGGTCACTTGTATCCAATGATTAAAAAAGAAAGTTGTTCCATATACATGTACTTTTTCAATATTTGTTTGATGAGTAAAACAAGATGCGTTCTTTTTTGTTGAGTATACATGTTTATGAATTACGAGATCATTGGTTTTATTATTATTTGGACTATGGAATACCAGATCAAAATAGAGCTCGCAGCATGAATGACTTGTCAGTGGACAGGGGATACTTACTCTTCATAGGCACCTGAGCACTGGACAAAAAAATATGCTTTGTATTGAAAAGCTTAAATGTATAAGTGGTCCCCACCTACCTTTCAAAGGGAGAGTGAGAGGATATGCTTGAACAAAATTGATTCTACACTAATTTAAATAAACTTGAATCTACACCAACTGACATTGCTTCCATATAAATATGACCAACCGTGGCTTTGATGAAGAGAAGATTTTTATATATATATTTTTAATTTCCTATATATTCCCAACCTTTGATTGTCCATTGTGGCCCCACCCTACTCCCAGGGGTCATAATTTAAACAAACCTGAATCTACATCTACTGGCGATGCTTTCACAGAAATATGATAAATTTGAGCCATTGGCTCAGGTGAGCTAAAAATATCGGTAAAAAACTTATTTCTTCTTCTTTAGTTACACTAATTTCCTTTTGCAAAATTCCTGAAGAAATGATAAAGACCTTTTCAAAATCTTTAACATTTATTTCAAACAGATCCAACATTTTCTCTCATTTTATTCATCATATGGCTAGACAGTCAACGTAAAACGCTGTTTTAATGGATCCTCACGTTTGCCTTTTTTGTTTTAAAAAATATGTATTTTGTGGGTAAAACATGAAGAAATGTCATAGCTGAAATGCACCACATTCACAAAGTACATGTATATATCTATAACAGTACACATACACATAATTGTAACATATAATCAATGTTAAACAGTATAACAGGTCATGAAAAATATTTCTCCTTTCGTCAGCTTAATATTATCAGAAAAATGTTGAAACGTCATATAGAGTTATCCCTCTTTGTTCATTATTTAAAAACGATGGTCTTCGTCAAAACAGATTTAAAATCTTAACATTTACTGCAGATGAAAAAATGTCGTTTTAAAAAAAAGAATAATATACTGCAAAAAAATATTTTAGTAGAGGAGTTATGAACTGAATACAATTTTTGGTAAAGGTAAAAAACAGATCAAAAATTGAAACAAAATAGGATGAGGGATTTAATTAAAACTGCAAAATTTAAGGGGAATTTCTTTCTTAAAATCAAAAGGTCCTCGGATTTTTTTTCTAATTAAAATCATATTACTAATTAAAAGAAAAAACCAGGTTTTTCACTACACAGTACCGATGATTCTTTATAGATTTGTTCCCTAACTACAATTCAGTGTGTTATGACATTATAAATAACATGATCTCTTTGAAAATTCATTTAAATATATAAATGAACATAAAATGTTTCTATGGCAACTGACGTCACGTGACGATGGGCGTGACGTCACCTGTTTACATTGAGTAGTACTTCTAACCATGCCGGACATGACGTAATAAACTGCCTGTGATACGAAGGTCCCCATCCTTTGGCAAAACTAATCCGTATGGACGTGGGATCATACGGCCCATCCAGGCAGCTTCTCTCTTTCACAGCACTAAAAACACTGGCCATATCGTAATTAAAAATATTCATGGAATATCCCGGATTCACTTTAATCACCACAGACGTTCGAGAACTAGGGTTATCTAACGTCGGAGAGTTCACAAACACCGGAAAATTTGACCGATTGTACAACCAAACTCCGTCTGCTTCCCGACTCAAAACGAGGCCGAGCCCTATTTTTTCCCGCGTCCGTTTCACACAGTCCACATCCGTTTTGCCTTGGACTAGTCCCAAGGAGAAACCGTTCCCGTGAGGTAGATCTTGAAATATGTTGAGATAAGGTTCGTGTACTATGTACAGTCGCCCCACCCGTTGTCGTAGTTCCCAGTAAGCCACGGAACACCAGTGGTCCGACATCCCCGACCCACAGTCCTCACCCACAGAGGAGTCTAAAAATAGAAACACACCAAGTTATTAATAAATGTGTAAACATACACATGTGCTTATAGATCTTAACTAATGCGAAGTTAGCTGCAGAACTGAAGCTCATCTGCGAAAACAAATATTGATAGGCTGTCCATCGTCTCAAGCCGCGGTCCGGAGTCCGCATAATTTTTACCTCTCTCCTACAGAATGGGAGATGATCTTACATTTTTGCGGTGGTTTGCAACGTTGTAGGCTGTCCAGCCCAATGTTTTCCTACCAGTGAACTATACATGTAAATCTGCATCATAAAAACGTACAGTGTCATACATCTTATTTTCGAATGTAAAGTATAATACTTGAATGCTGCAACAAACAATGTTACATAAAGAGTATGGGAAATCAATTCTTTATTATACAAACGTTAATTTACGATGTGCAGACGGTCATGAAAATTTTGAATTTACCGGGTACTGAAACAGCTGCTTTTCAAATTTCCAAGGACTCACCGTCTGTGGTATGTATTCGTTTTTTCATTCAATCTTTCATTCAAATCTCTCTCTCTCTCTCGATCGAAAATTTTATGACCTATAGAGAACATTAATCAAATATCCAAATAGCTTAACATGTAATAAACATTACATGTATCAAATTAGATATTGCGTTGTCCTTACTAATATTCAGTTTGAACTTAAAGAATATGGCATGCATGAATTGTAATTTTTTTTTTTTTGTCCGTCATCTCATTTATTTCATTTCTAATAAAACCTGGATTATGTTTACTCAATTAGCTTCCCTCTCTTTAATTAATTTACTTTCAGGGAGTATATATATATCCGATTTCTTTCAGGCAACAAGTCTATACTTCATTGCAACCGTCAATTGTTTCCGGGCACAATAAATTATATACCTTCATTCAAAAAAATTTCAGAACAAAGTCATTCAATCAGTTATGACTGTCGACCTATTGCACGGTCTATGGGAAAGAGACAGCGAGTATGAATAAGAAAGAAAAAACCCATCCCTATAATTACTGGCATTTTTTTCTCTAATTGTTTGAGAGACAATAACCCCTTTGTGGCCTCTCGGCTCGGTTGTAGGTCGTCAGTGGTTAGATTTGCACGCATTCCTTCCAATATATATACTACTCATACTTCAGAATGGCTGGCTCCAACTGGAGCGGTCCATTAGCGAGGGGCGGGCAGGTCGTTTTACAGGTAAAGTTCTGTAACGAGTTATTGATTGGTCCCAAAATGAAAAATGTAAATCATTCTCCCCTTTTATTCCCGAGAGCACGGTGTCTCCACCTTAGAGGAAATTGATTGATCTCGCCGCCGACTTACACGGCGTATATACATACACCGACTGCACATATTATGACATAATGGGTCTTGTTATTAGACAGCCACGTTTTTATTACATACCACATTTAATATCTCGTAGTCTTTAAAAACTCTTTTTTTACGTCTCGCATACCTTTGAATCCAATAAATGATATATACTTTTTGCTAATAGATTTTTTTTTTTGCTTCAGACAACAAAAAAGAAAAGAAAAGTCATTTACATGTATATTCAGTTTTTGATAGTGTAAGTTACACACTAGTATACGGTGCATTTGTACTACCTTCAAAAGTTCTTTTTAAGGTTATTTAATTAAATGTATGTATATAAATGGAAGGAGCATATATTTAAACTTGAAGTACATGTCAAAAAGACTGTACATGCACTGATGCTATCAAAAAATTATCTTCTTGAATGAAAATATGTATGTCTTTTATCTTGGTCTTATGATCCGTGTTGACCTTTTATGCGACAACTGATTGATGTAATGAAGCACACTTTTACTTCTTACAGACAAATCATATTTTATAAAGTCTAATCAAGACACCAATAAGTCTCGACAAACATCTGCCACAAACATTCCCCAAACGAACGCAATGCACTTTTACATCCGAACTCAACACACACACACACGAGTAAAAAAAAATGACACAATTTCAAAAGGGACTGGAAGAAGAAGATTAGAGACACGAGTAAAAAAAAATGACACAATTTCAAAAGGGACTGGAAGAAGAAGATTAGAGACGGTCAATATAATATGCATATGTACTATAATAAACTGATAATGAACCCTCTCGTTAGCCCGTCTGTCGCCCGACATTACTTAACTAAAGGTACAATCCATGTTTGAGCTATCAGGATCATTTCAGCGTTTTCTGACAAGTTTAGATTCCAAACTTCCTCTTGGGTGCTACTGAATTTCAAAATATGCTAAATAGACACCAGGATTGACAGACATTTATCTTTATACATAGTATATAGGTTCCTGGGAGAAACTGATTTTTTTGTTTTTCCAATTTTAGAAAACGCTCCTTTTTTGAGTCTAGGATAGCAGGAAAACCATTATTTTTTTAATTTTACAGAATATATATGTTCTCTAAAAACAATAGACTTAGAAATAAAAGAATGTGAACAGGAAGTTTTGTGCACTGAATGACAGGACAATTTAATAAGTAAAAAATTATAATGTATCGGAGAAAAATATGCTTTAAGAAATATATATATATAAATATGTTTAGATCTCTACTGAAGTGTTAAGATACTATATTTTCATAAAATAGCTAGATCTCCAACTTAGTCCAGAGACCAAAGTCAATTAAGACTAAACTAATTCCACATTTGTTTACAACATAAAGTTTTACAGTACCTTGGTGACTTAAAAAAAATCTCTTTAGGTAGAAAACTGATGGATATTTAAAATTATTAATCCTTTCCTCATAAAATCGAAAGAAAATATAGATTTCAGTGGTGGATAAAGGAATTTCATGATAGTAAGTGCAGTAAAAAGCAGGAGGTCGGGGGAGGGGGGTGGGGGTCTGTATTACAGTATTGATCTGTCCAGAGCAAAGCTGTCATGTGACAAAACACACTGTCAAAGAGAGGTGGGGGGTTAGGGGGTGGGGAGGTTGGGTTTTTTCACTCTGGTGCTGGATCTGTCTTTAAATTTTTCTAAAATCATTTATTTTTTTAATACATGTATCAATCACTTTCTCTTTATAAACTTTCTATTACATTCATAACTGGGAACCCAATGTCATTTCACTTCATACAATATATGTTGAACATAATGAATATAGGAATGCTAGAACTTTTATAGTTGTGTTTCATATGGAACATGATAAACAGCAAACTCTTCACACACGAAACACAACTTTAATCCATTGTTAACAATACTGTATTAACAGCTAAATAGGAATTAAACTGCTATAGCCTTAAGACTACTTGACTTGATTCCGTGTTATTAAAACACCCTCACCTAATACAAATATGCAAACAGATTGAAAAATTCATATCGCCATAACAAAACATAGCAATATACATAACCCTTTTTTAAGTTTCAGGGTTTTCAGGTCAGGGTTTTTGGGGTTCCACAGCAGCATTTCTGTTATATATAACCAAGTTAATAATGAAATAATTTAAAAAAAAAAAAAAAAAAAAAAAAAAAATTCAATGTTTACAAAAAAGTGCTTATAATAAAAAATTAAGATATAAACATGATCAAATGTTTTCAAAAGAATTTTTAAATGACTAAAATATCAGATTTGAGGAATTTAAAGACTTTACATGTAGAAAAGGTGTCAGTGAAGCTTCTAGTGCTTTTTAAGCAGACATATTTCTTGCAAAAAATTTCACAATTGAAAGTTCAAAACATCCAGCTTCATGTGCATTTCTGATACCCCTTTTATTTGCAACTTCTAGAAATGTAAGTACACATGTAAATTTTATGACATTTCAATAACATTTAGCAAACCTATGATATATTCACCTGTTAATTTTTTTTTTTTTTAAGTACATAATGTGAAAATCTGTTTACATTTCTGATGAAACAGATTGTTGTTTTAAGATAATTTGAAAAGCAGGTATTGCAAGGTACTTCTATAATTATTTTTTTCTGCACTAAAATGACATTGATTCAGAAGTAAACGTTTAAGGGACTCGCCCCCAAAAAATTCTCTTCTTATCGCCTCATGTAGGTACAATGCCAAAAAAACCCTTAACGACTGAAGCGTGTAGTCATGAATGACAAATCTTTTATATCAGAAAAGTGAAAGAAAAAAATAAATAAAACGGGATCCTCTCTCTCTCTCCTTCTCTCTACCTGGGCAGGCTAAAAAGATTTCGAGAGATAGAAAAAAAGACAGGACACGCTTCACGGCACAGTTTAACAAGAAGACACTACAATTGTAGGTCATCCTGGAGCAGAACAAAGATCAAATATTTAAATCGCTCGCGAGGGCAAACGACACAATACCTCGCTCTTGACTGTTCCGTCAAGAAAAATATTTGGATTTCGTGGTGTATTATCAACTTAAAGAGCTAGCGGTTTATATTGGGAATAAATCTTGGGGTCTTGTCTTTTTAAAAAAATACTTAACACAGACTTGACTGCATTTAGGAGAGAAAATATTTGTGAATGTTGAGTCAATAATTAGGAGATATCTCTCAAAATAGTCATGGGCTATGTGAGGGCCCTTAAAAATTATCAATGATCATTTCATAGACAAATTGACAATAATAGGTCAAAAATAGACCTGTGTATATGAGACTACTTCACTTTTATCTTTTCAAGGGTAAAAAATACCTTAATTTCTAATCAATTCTCTGATCACAACCTAAAGAAAATATATATATATTCTGCGACTGTAAGACAATTTCTCAACAACAAAAAAAACTGAGCAATTTCTGATTTGATGAGGGAATCATTAATGTAGAAAAATTAACATTTAGGCAAAACTTCCAAAAGGGAAAGACCAAAGGGGCATAATGCATTGATGGATTTAGCTTACAGGGAGCTGAATTGGTTTTTAAAATTGATGTACAATTGTACACTCTCATTTTCAAGATTCCCACTCGCAAGAAGAAAAATTCTGGGATCCACCTACTCAAAGGAAAGCCATAATAGACAAGCTACAATTCTTCTATAAGGAAAACCACTCAGAAAAAAAAAGTGTTTTCGTTACCTGATATATCACCGTCAAAATGTTTTCTGCATGAAGGTGTGAGACCTGTTTCCGTGGAAACTGTTTCCATAGAAATATCACTGGGCCAATCAATTCCTGAAATTAAAGAAAAGAAAATAACATTACAAATAGCTAATGCACTTTATTTCTCCATCAATGTACTGGTTCATCAATAGGCGCGGTTAAAAAAATCATGTGCATGCAGGGCAGGACAAATAGCTAGACAGAAGTAGGGCTTGTAGCATGTGGATTGGCAGAATCGAGAGCATGTAAATATAAGGAATAACTGTCAGATTTTTCGATTTCATGATGATGCTCAATCGACTGGCTTGCATGATAATTTTATGCATAAATGCCTATGCAAGTTATCACGCAAGCCAATCGATTGATCACATCATGAAATCAAAAAATAAGACAGTTATTCCTTGAGTAAAGGGTTAGGTGGAGGTATAGGCAAATATTCTCTGATGACCTTACTACAAACACATATACTTTTTAATTTGTTTAGATGCAAACTTTGCAATTAGTTCATAATATCCCATTTATCTGGGTGTACATGTAACTTTTCCACACAAAAGTCTTTTCCATATAATTTTCATTAAATAATTTTTAAGCTGTAAAATGCTTCTTGTGGCAGATATACCATATGTGGCGATTGAATCCTGTCTTATGCAATAGTCAGTTGGCAATAGAGTACTTAATTTTGATAGTCATCCATGTGGCGCAGTTGTTAGAGCGTCAGAGTCAAGATATCTGCATGTTCAAGATACCAAAATTAGGTACTCAACTGCCAACTGACTAGGGACAAGACAGGATTTATCTAAAATGGTCACCCACTCTGGCACATGGTGTAGTGGTTAGAGTATCTCCTCTATAATCGCGAAGTTGATTCTTACGTCGCTGGCTCGAATCCCACTGTGGGATGTGGAGACCAGTCCTTCGGATGAGACCGTATAAGCTGAAGTCCTGTGTCGCAGTAGATGATGCTGGCACAAAAAAAGATCCCTCCCTGCTCAATGGCCCTGAGATTCTCAAGAGGGACGTTAAACAATATACAATCAATCATAGATATCAAAATTCAACTTTACTTTTTTGAAATGGTTACTACCATTATTTCCCTTGGACAATCCAATCTCCATAAATATGGAAGCCAAATAGCCAATAACTTTTTTTTCCCAGAAAAAAAAATTAGGGGGGAACAGAGTGATAATATGAGTACATGTATACAGGTCCATTTCAAGAATCTGTACACTTTTTAAATCTGCAGTCCTGTTCATAAATAGAATCAAAAGCATCTAGATCTGGACTTGAAATCATAGCCAGCAAGATGGTCTGAAAATCTTGGATACTGTATACAGGGTTATTTTCACCCCATGTTATTTTTGCCCTTTTACACTTGAAAACAATTTTGTCCCGTTTTATATTCGCCCAGTTTTGTTTAAGAAATAATACAGTGTTCTTTGAATTCGCCTCGTTTTAAATTCGCCGAAAGAAGGATCGGGCAAAAGGGGCAAAAATAAAACAGGGGCGAAAATTTCCCTGTATACAGTATTGTTTTGTTGTGCTATACATAATGTATCAAAATTCTGTCATTAAGAGAGTTGTGTCCAAATTGTAATGATTCAAGTCGTATCAAAATTTTGGTGTTATAGGTTGCACTATGAAGTAACACAATGTAAACAAAACATGATCATTCTAAGAATGAGTTGTCTTGTTTTAAATCTGAATGATTGCATGCTCAGTTAACATAGGAGAATAAATGCAAACATGGATATGTTTAAGTGATTTAGAAGTCACACTTTTTTTCCCCTAAGTATATTGAACACTGAAATTTCACCAAGTTTGTTTTTCTTGGTTCCATCAAGTTTGAGACAGAGGTTCAACTGTATATACAGTAAAACTTTGTTATCTCAAAACTGATAGAGCTGAGACAAAACTTTAAAATATCTGAGAATTTGAGATATCGAGGGTAAAATACTTAAAGAATATGTGGATGGCACTTCCACACCACTTCGACATATCCATGGAATTCGAGAAATTGGAGTTCAAGATACCGAAGTTCAACTGTATATGTACTTGCTCAGTGAAACACATCGTCTCAAGCCACGGTCCCGAGTCCACATATAGCTCTCTCCTACCCGTAGCTGCTTGATCACAAAAAGTGTCGTAAACTTGAATATTTACGCCTCTCTATTGTGACGTCATATTCAGTCAGTGGCAAATTTTGTTTCCATTGCAATTGAAATCAACAACTGACGTCAACAGTATGCAAGAAATATTTCCTTTACTGCAATTGGATATTGAAAGGTTGCGATAAAGTTCATCTCCCGACTATGCTTTACTCGCATTGGTCAAAATTTAAATGAGCTACGAAGAATTCTCTCCTCGTTCAACCACTGCCAGAATGGGAGAGGATCGTACATTTTGGCCGTGGTTTGCGACGATGAGTGAAACATTTTTAGGAATGTTCTCAACTGGCCAGTTAAAATTTAGATGGCCCAAATAACTAGCAATAACATCATTATTTCTAGCTCTGCTATACTATATATTTGTATGCTTACCTGAGGTAAGAGAATTTGCTTTGTCAGCACAATATGAAGATTCTGAAATTATATTAAAAACATTCAGTTAATTCCATCTTAAATCAATTCAAATGAAGTTGTGGTAGTTCTGCAGTTCAAAGCAATAAAGCTCCTTTAGTTTACTTTTTCAGTTTTCAATTGTGAAAACTTGCATGTCATATATGTATAAATGCAGAGAAATAGTCAAATTAATTCTGAAGAAATGACTCCCTTACATGTATGAAGATGATGATGATTTTTAAGCTCTGACTTTTACATCTTCAAATTCTAGCTATTGTCAACATTTTCTCTCGCCCCCTTTTTCCAACATCCCTCCCCTTTTCTCCTTCCCTCAGTCTTCAATATACATTTACGTCTTTTTCCTAACCATTGCTTTCGATGCTTTCCACAAAGTTTTATTTTCTTCACTTTCATACCCTTCTCACTCTCTTTCTTGTCTGGCTACAGGGTTTGACATTAAGGCACGTCCGACTGACTGAGTCTAGTAAAAGATAGGTCCGGTCGGGTAAAATGTCTGTGTACTAGACCGACTGATCGTGTAAGAAAGTAAAGGAACTTATTATATATTTTTAAATAAATTATTTATTGCCGATGAAAAAATAAAACGTTTCTAACCGCAGAGTACAAAGAAAACCACATGTGTTACAGACAGCATGACTGAAGTGCTATCAGTTCATACATGTATGTATTGACATTCGTAACTACTCGGCCATTTTCCTAGAGAGAAACAATGAGCTATATATTGTTTACTTAAATGGCTGAGTAGTTACGATTGTCATTGTCAAAAGATTCACGTTTACGACATCGGTAATCATGTAAATAACAATAAAACTATAATAATAAAATTATTCTTGCTAAACTTAAATTCTCTGAACATTTTTAATGGCATCGAGTACTATTGTACATGTATACAAGTTGAGTAAACTAGGACTAAACATGACAAGCCACATGAATATGACCGAGTTTCAATGTGACGTGTGCGGGAAAATGTTGTTATTTCAATGTGGATTCTCATCATCTGCACAGAAAAAACAATTATCACTTTTTTGTACTTTAAATATGTTTTCTCAAGTTTGGTCAGGGCTAATGGTTAAAGGGTAAGGGCTAGTAAAAATTTGCCAGAGTAGCCCGACTGGTCTAGTATTCCAAAAGCTTAATGTCAAACCCTGGGCTAAAACTGTTTCTTTTTTTTCTCCGAAGACCAAAAAAATCTTAACCTCTGATTTCTCTGTCTCTCTCTGTTTTGTCTCTTCTTTTCTCTCTCTCTATTTCTATTGTTTTGTATCTTTTATCTTCTTAGAACTACAAGTTCTATCATATTTCTTTTTTTTTGCCTTTCCCTCGAGACATGTGTACCTCCCCCCTTCCCCTCTCTCAGATTGTCATGTTTGTCTTTTCTCTTTCTTATCTCTAGCTACTCTTGCCTAAGGACTTTTCTTATTTCTTTTTCCTCCTTGACTGTCAACCTCTAATTTCGCTGTCTCTCCTGTTCTTTTATCTCTTCCTTTCTCTCTCTCTATTTCTACCTTCGTCTTTTTCTATCCTGTATTTCATTTCCCTTGAGACAAAGGGAACCTCTCTTCTCTTTCTTTCTCTCTCAGTTGTCCTGTTTGTCTTTTCTCTCTCTTATCTCAGTCTTTCTTCCACCTCTCTTTCTCTCCCCCTGGTTTAGCCCCCCTCTCTCCATATCCCTGATATCTGTCTTAACTTTCTACCTGTGCCCCCCTCTCCTAAACAGTCATTTATCAGCATGCCTTTTAAACCAACACAGAGAATACGCTTTCCCAAACATTAAACAGCAGTTAAGGCCTACCTAATACACCAAGTGAGAGACCTTTAAAACTGTCTTCTGTTTACACAGAACAAGCAAGAATTCCTCTCTCTAGTCCCCTATAACCAGGGTCTCTACATCCTGTGTCAACAAGCAGTATGACTTTATCCCTTCAACGTGACCTTCACAGAGGTGGATCCAACATTTTAGGGTCCCTACACCCTGTGTGTCTACAGGCAATATGACATTATCCCTTCTACACTGAACCAACTGTGACCTTCGAAGGGGGTGGATCATACTTTTTTCAGTTGGAAGGAGAATAAAAATTTCAAAAAGGTCAATAGTCAAACATGAAAATTGTACTTATCTATGTGTTTTTAAATGTGTGAAAGGAGGTGAAGGGGGGGGGGGGGGGGGGGGGCGGGGTGGTCACTGCATTCCCGTTTCCTTTTAAAAGGTGAATTCTTTCCTATAACAATGAACATGATGGAAACACTACTTTTTTTAAAAATTGATATGACTTTTTTGAATCCTTTTTCATGTCAGATGATATTTTTAAAAAAACTTTCCTTGTTTAAAGGGGAGGCAGACTGCCCTCGGGTCCCCCCCCCAAGGACTTTACCCCTTCGTCACTGCATCAGCCCTTCACTTTTCCTTTTACAATCATTTCAGCATTCCAGGTTCAATTTGTTAAAAATTTGACATTATTCTTCAAAAGAGCGGGGTTATCATTAAGTCCCTGGTGAGGGGTTAGATATTGTGTGTTTATTGGAAGGGGATGTGTGTGTCTTGGAGGGGTCTCCCTTTTACAGAGGGAAAAGTGTTTATAAACTGAGAAATGGGAACAAGATTCTGAGTTCTGCCTGGTGCATTCTGAATTAATTTTTGTTTACCTCTATACTGTTTCAGTTTCTTACTAATTCTTGCCTCTCTTGTTGTTTCCTCTATTCACTAATCACTTGATGCAAAAAGTGGATACTTGAGTAATTTTTATCTATTATAATGATTGTGCACACGAAGCTTTGGGTAAGGGTAAGCCGTGTGCTTGCTCTAAATTATATGAACACATTATAGCAAAGGTCACTCTGTATGCGACAAAATTATTTCAACTCTGACTTTATTTTCTGAGCATTACCACTTTTGTATGTGTTCATCATGTTTTGAGGTGTTCTTTGAATACCAAAAGAGCATAGATGCTTTATATCACTAAGAGCACAAACTAAGAAGATGAAGACAGATTTGGAATTTTGCTTTGTCTGGCCTGATTTTCTTGGTTTGACTAACCTTTCAAATCTGGCTCGACTACAGAGATGGAAACAGATTTGTGTATCAAAAACATGTAGAATTCTCCTCAGAAAGTGGACACGGTTTTGCTTTAATCAGCTGTTAATCCATGGCAAATATATACATGGAGCACTAAAACACTGCTGTAAATGGGTTTAATGTTAAACAACAGTACTATAAAAAGCCACTTTAGAGATTTGATTTTAATTTAAATTTAAATTTCTTTATGCACAAATAAACCCAGATTGTGACCTTATCAACATGGCACAACCATCCTCCCAATGCTTGTAATGACCAAAATTCCTTAACTTGACCCATTTCAAAACATTTCAAAAAGCATCAACATGCTATGTCTACACATGCAAATGCTCATCATTGACCTAGATATTACCCACATAGATCCATTGACCAACATTCACATAACAACAACAGGATCAATTCCATGCTACATAGATAAGATCAATGCATTCTGCATCCACACATTCAGTTGACCTACAGAATCCTAGGATGTTTTTTCACACACTTTCATACATGATATTTACAGTATCACCAAACACATACAAAATCTTAGTAGATACCCTCTCCAATTCTTGGCGCTATATTCAGCATCCTGGGACACGGGGGCCAGGGAATTTCTCAATCAGGTATATTAAATGACATAATCCCCCTAGTAACTCTGATACATGTTTGTATTCCATCTCAGCCCCCCTTGCTAAGAGAGGAACCCCAGATCCCCTTTTTCTTTATGTCCCGCTGCTGTTTTGATACCTCAGGGGTAGGGACAACCCTGTTTATCGATATTTTAACCTTGGACACCCCAGAACCCCTTCTTTTTAAGTCCTACTTCTGTTTTGATTCCTAGGGTCAGTGGAGGCTGGTGATAGTCCTGTTTATTCATTATTTTTTACCTGGGACACACAATTATTACCTGCAGTTTGTTGTATACTCCAATGATGCGGATTGCAACAAACGTACAGCGGATCTTTATCCGTTTCACAACACGGCAATTGCCGCAACGTCGTGTCCAAAGTCAGGTCGGGCCAACGCCAGACCTGACAGCACAGAATATGAGGGTCCGTCGTGTGTTTCCCCATTTTTAATTCCACATTGGGAAGCAACACACATGGAGTTTGTTCCCTGCCCTTCGACTCTACGCTTTGGAGCAAAATTTCCAAGTTTTTCTCCTTGAGGCGTTTCAACATAGAATGAAGGACTGATTTGCTTTCGCTCGCTTCTTTTTCATTTTGACTTTCGGAGTCATTTTGTGTTATTCGTAGTTTCCAGAGCTCGCGTACTAGTGTCGATCTCTTGGAACGAAACATATAAGTCTCCGAATACTCCCCTTCCGGAACATTGGATATTGTCCTATATTCACTAATGGTGAAGGTTTGGTGGATACGAACACACAAAGCATAAAATTCCTGCGTGTTTCTGAAAGTAATCACACATTTTCCAAAGAATACTTAATCCACGCTTGTTGGCGAAACATCTAATGGACTGTGTTAATAGTCGGCGTGTAATGTATAAATTTATCACATGTTGATAGCAAGAAAAATCCTCATGAATCTTTAAATTCCATTGAAAACATAAACACCGACTCTCTATCTTGTTAGAACTGCCTGCATGTGCGTAAATTATCCAAGAGCTCTCCCGTATCAAAGCCACTAAAAACAGAAGGGAGAAAAAATTTTGGTATTTAAAAAAAAAAGAATTCAGTTTAAATTGCAATCAACTTTTCAACAGAAGAGTAAAAAAACTTAACCTTGGCGAGTCCATTTCAAATAGCTTAGGGGGTTGTTAACATGCGTTCATTAACTTATATATCTTTTAATATTTTACCTGGCTGCTCCAAAATATTCACGACTCTAGCATTAACAGGCAATCACAGATGAAGAAATGGCTAGGTATTCCAGAAGAAAATGGCGAACTTCTTTGAATGTTCACGGGATATCAAGATATGTCATGATTTTAACAAACAAAACACCATGTCTCTACTTTATCGAAATCTTAGTCTCTCCATTGAAACACACAGGTACGACTATTTACCGACGAGGCGAGTTATTTAGATAAAATGCGTTCTGATTGGTCGAAGGCTACCCACGTGACGAGTCTAGACTTTTTGGCGCGGCTTCGTGTCTGTTTGCGAGTTATAAACTATGTTATCGTGCAGGCGATCACTTCAAAACCAACGATTGCATGAAAAACGGGAGCGGATTCAGACAGTGTTGCTATATTTTTTATTGAAAGAAAAACAGAAATACAAAAGGAGAAAATCTGTATTATTTCATAAATTAAAAATGTGGGTTGAAATTATTTTGGGTGGGTCGTACATGTGTTTCATTGTTTAATGTAAAAGTTCCCATGAAATCAATTAAACATAAATACCTGTTGTTTGTAGATTTATGTACATGTATGTATTTTTATTTACAGCTACGAAGAATTTCAAACCAACCCTAATGAGGATAGGTCTTAAACATTAATAACATTTATTTAATCCACTTATTACAAAAGTAAAAAAAAAATTTGAAATTCGATATTGGAAGGGAAAAACATAGAATATTTGTCAAATATTGTAACCTTAATTCTTTGTATATATTAAGATTTTTAAAAAAAAAAAAAAAAAAAAAAAAATGACGTTTAAATTAATTCAGAGACATATTAAACCATATGATTTTATATGTCTCTGATTAATTGTAATGGGATTCTTTTTAATTTAATTTTTTCTTGTTTATTTTTATTTATTTATTTATTTATTTGATGTTTTCGTAAAATTGTTAGAACATGAACAACATAAAAAGAAAGGTGGGTCAATTTGGAAGAGGGGATGCGGATCATAGCTGAAAGGTGGCAGATAATTGTGTTAGGGAAATGGAAATCTCCCGTCTTTCCAATACTTTTCAATGATTTTTGAAACATGAAAATAAATAAAAACATGTATATGAATAAATTAATTAATTAATTAATTTATAATTAAATAAATATAAAATTCTATCTTAGTTTGGTACAAATGACGTACTTAATCACCCCTCTCATTATTTTCTAGAAAGTATATTAAATTGAAAAAAGAATTTAATTTAATTTAATTTATTTAATCACTTTAATGCTAATTCTTTTTTTTTACTTTTACATTATACTTTTAGTGCTATATTTTGTGGTACACAGAACAGTGTGCAGTCAGTTTTAAATATTTCATTTAAATGACTCACGGTAGAAATGCAATGTTAGGTGATCATTTCTGTCCATGTCTCTAAAGATTTTTTTTTCCTCGCGAGGGATTGCCCATTTTCTGTTTTGTCAACATATAAAGACCTATTATCAATACAAACAATAAACTTGACTCGATACACACACATTATGGCGCAGACTTCTAACTGCGCTCAGTGACGCGGTTGATCGTCTGCGGCTAGCCCAAGGGCGCCAATCGGCTGTGTACTCTAACGACTGCTAGCGCCACGCTTCGAACTCCCGTGTTCAAAAGCAGACGATCGGGAAAAACAGAGGAACAGCCATAGGAAATGAGAAAGTTGTAAGGCAGACGACGAGAAGAGAGAAAAAAATCAATTCACGACGAGTGAGAGACACACGGGAAATAAATTAATGTTGAAATGTCTCATTATGACATGTACACAGGTAAATAAACGAGACAAGGAGCATGTCTCGTATATAAAGCTGATACTATTAGGTACAAAAAGGAATAGGTGAATATATAGGCACTACATGAATTAAAACAATGGATTTAATTATCAATTTAGTTATCTACTTGTACCTTTTTTATACTCTTAATTAAAAGTCAATAGTTTTAAAGTCAATAGGCGGAATTGTTATCTAGTTTCTAACTCTTTTCTCAACTCTATAATTCAATATAACAGTAAGGACCTATATAAATTTAGTTAATCAAAGTGGACACAAGGTGACAAGAGTTATTTTTCTTTGTTCCTGTAAGCATTAGGAACTTAGGAAGTTAAAAAAAATAAGCATGAAAATATGACGATTTTTTTCTTGTTCAAACTTTTCATTATTAGAAAAGGCTGTATGATCTGAAAAAAATCTTTCGAAGTTTGTATATTCTCCGTTGAATGATTGGACACTGATCTTCAATGTCGTATTTAGCTAATCAATATTTATTAATGTTTAGTAACGTGGGGATGTAGCTCAGTGGTAGAGCGCTCGCTTTGCATGTGAGAGGCCCCGGGTTCGATCCCCGGCATCTCCAGAAACTTTTTTTATTTTTTTTTTCCTCAAATTCAATTTTTCTAAAACTGATATTTTGTTCTATGATACAATTAAAATCTCTTTCTACAGGTTAGGGAAGAAATCATTCAAATTCAACCTCACATTTTTTTGCCCACATAGTCTGAAATATGCCCTATCAGAAGATTGTGAAATCAGACATTCAAGCCTTTTTTTAGAATTATCAATAATTATTTATCTTTTGCAAATTTGTTTGATACTTTTAATAAAGATAACCTTAACTTTTTGTTACTTTTAATCAGTAAGTCATATTGATACTGGAAAATTTGGGTAAAATATTAAGTAAAAATAGAACATGCATGGCATCAGAATGGAAAATTTACATATAAATAGCCAACAATTTTAGTTTTCTTAAGAGAAAATGTATTATATTCAATTTTAACAAAAAAACAACAGAATGATTCAAATGGGTCCTAGAAAATTTAACCAGTGGTTTCAGATATATTGGCGATTAAGATATTTCAATGGCAAAAAACCGAAAAGATTCAGTGGATGACGTCACAATATTTGACCTTTGAGCTCTTGATGTGACCTTGGCCTAAAGAATAGGACGAAAATTTTAATTTGCATTTTATAACAGACTGTTATAAAACCTGCTTGTATATATTGCATTTAGATAACGTAAACATAAAATTAATCCAAAATGTAAGCTCCCAACTGACCAATATATAAGATTCTCTGATTTTTTTTTTACGCAAAATATAACGCAAACATGCAAAAACTGATTATTTTTCTTACAAAGATCATTCTTTGTTGTCAATATTCTTATAATTATTCTTTTTTTTCTCCAGTACTTTTTAAGAAATGGGTAAGAATTAGTCTAAGGGTGTTTTGTCCTACCTTTAAAAAGATTTTCCCCGCGCTTGCGCATTTTTGGGCCTTCATCTAGAACATGTACTTGTGTGGTACTGAGGCATTTGATATGCATGAATTTCATTTCAAATATTATAACTTGTCAAATTCATGACTGTGTTGATTTATTAACGTAACGATCCATACTATGCTTTGAAACTAACAAAGCTACAAATCTCTCTGCATGCATGAAACTTCTCAAAATCATGTTCTATTACAAAGTAAGTACATGTCATTTCCGGGATCTTTGTCAATTTCGAGTTCAACCGAACCTCCTTTTGTAAGAACAGTTACTAAAAATCAAATGCTTAAAAACATATGAATTATAGAGAATAAATGCTTGTTTAAGGATTTGGATTTTTTTAACTCTGCTAATTCACTTCATTGTACTTTCTACTTTGCACGTTATGCAAATTATCCCATGTTTCCACCTACCACTGATGCCCCGTCATACCCAGCAATCTAGACAGGGATTCCAAATAGGTATCTATATTGTAAAAGTGGGAGGGTCTGTACAACCTAAAAAAAAAGACTGTTATTATATTCTGTTCTAATCCCCACTAAAATGAACATATGTATTGACACAAAATGAATAATCTTATATATACATGTAGATATAATGCTATAGTTAAATTTTTACATTCTGCAAGGATATCGATGCAAAATGTGACAAGGTAGAATGTTATATAGTCCCAATTTATTACATTTTGCATTGTTATTATTCGTCGTCCAGAAAAAATCCCAAAGTTTCAATGAATCGCCTATAAGTTGGACAATGCATTTTGGAATAAAATTTAACTCCCCAAGTCCCACCTATAGGTGAGTATATATAATACGGTAAACTGTAACTGAGCGGGGGGGGGGGGGGGGGGGGTGAGAGAGGGGGGGCTAAGCCCCCACTTTTCTTTGCAAAGATATACTTACAAAAAGGGATAATAATGATATAAGTGGCAGTGTTTTGAAAAAAATGGTAATGAATTAAGTTTGTAACCCCAACTTTGCTTTCAAGGTTTAATTGTAATAGTTGCTGAACTGTAGCTCTCCGAAAATATATATAATATCTCCGGTCTGTCAATGTATATTTTCGGAGAGCTACAGTTCTGCAGATAGGTCGTAATGGACATTTGATGATTTTAAACTTTTTTTCTGTATTTACGCCAATGTGCAATAAATCGACCCTATAAGAATGATTAGACATCCATAGCTTTCCATATTCCATTGAGTACTCGGCACACCTCGGCCAATTCGATGTAGGTGACGTAATCAGCTGAGGTTTGCCGTGTGCACCATTGCAGCTCATTTAAGCATTGAATTATCATTTTTTGAAAGATTCAGTCTCATAACTGCAATGGTGTGTGCAAACAAATTGAATAACGCGCGTTGCTGTTATGAGACTGCATCTTTCAAAAAATGATAATTCAATGCTTATATTTACATTTTGTAGCCCCTGTATTTTCCACATTTTTAATTTTTTTTTAATTAAAATTCCCTCCTTATCCTTCATGTAAGTTGCAATTGATAGAACAGCTTATGGAATAGCTTAATCCAAGCTTCCCGCCAGAGTTTGTTTGCGCACAAGCCAAAATCCGCAAACGAAAATAGTGCACAATAAAACAGATAACAATAATCAAAGTTTTATTATTTTTCAATCTAAAATTATAAACGTTACTTTGCAACAGAGAAATACAAATGAATGGTATAAAAGACCTAAAGTTTTCGCTTTGTTTAAACTGTAATGACGTAGTCCCTGTTTTCATACGCCAGGCAGACTTCGGTAATTTGGTCTTGTGTGTTATGTGTATTTATCATTTGTAATTTTATCATGCGTTTTATTAGGGTCAAACAAAGTAAATGTAAATATCATATGATGAGGCCTATTTATAGAACGGATGAAAAATCTGCACCGAAGCAAGACTTTCCTTGATGAAAGCCCAATGTTATCATTTCATCATTCTATCATTTTGGACACTTATTTTTCTAGTAATTGTGCGGATTTGGTTCCGTGTTTAGTATTCTTCTATGTATATCCGGTTTTATACAGATTTCCACGACCCATGGCTTTGCTCGCTATCTTCCTTGAATATATTCTTATTTTTGACACCAATGATTGAATTTGTGAATAGTATATCTAAGCCATGGATAGTAAGTAGTTTTTTATTTATCCCTTTGTATGTCGCCAACTGCAGTGATAAATATTCTAATATTCATTATCATGTCACTGTGGTTCGCATTCTTCTAATACTTGGATGCATTGAAACAAACCCAGGTCCTTCAAATAATATGAGACTTAGTTCATTGAAAATAGCACACAACAATGTGTGCAGCTTATTACCAAAACTTGATATTATAACTGCAGAACTATCACATTTTGATATTGTAACAATTAGTGAAACACATCTTGATAACAGCATAGAAAATGAGGTATTAGCAATAAATGGATTTCATCCACCTATTCGTCTAGACAGAAATAGGCATGGAGGAGGAGTTGCAATGTATATATCCAATGAACTTGCATTTTATGAGCGTCAAGATTTAAATACTATTAATTTAGAAATCTTATGGTCAGAGGTACATGTTATTAAGAAAAAAATTCTTGTTGGTGTATTGTATAGGCCACCCAATTCATTAGCAGACTATTGGGACAGTTTTTGCTCCAATATTGAAAAGGTACTGGAATGTAATTTACCAGTCATTCTATTAGGAGATTTTAATGTCAATGTTTTGATAGATCAAAGTTCACAGTTTAAACTTCTCTTACAAAGGTTTGGTCTCTCGAATTTGATTCATGAACCTACTAATTTCACTCGAAGTGTGTGGTACATGCATAGATCTAATCATTACCAACAACACTGGTATAATTAATGAGAGTTTTGTCTATCCCCCATGTTGTAGTAGTCATTCTGTAACTGGAGTGGAAGTTAAGTTTCATATATTGAAACAGTATGCTTATAAAAGAGAGATAAGGGACTATAAAAGTGCTAATTATAAAGGTCTTAATGATGAATTAAATGCAACTGATTGGGACACTGAAGTCTTTAATTCTAATAACATCAATGAGATAAATACAAATTTTGTAAACAAAATAAATGCATGCATTAAAAAACATATCCCAACAAAAACCATAACAATCCGTCCCAGAGATAAGGCATTTATGAATAATTCTATTAGAAAACTAATGAGGAAAAGAAATCGTATACACAAGAAAGCAGTGAAAACTCAAAACCCTCAACACTGGGAACACTACCGCATTTTAAGAAACAAAGTAATTGATGAAATTAGAGCTTCACGAGATAGACTCAACCAAAAACTTTCAGACCAAATAGATAAATCTATACCCCCTGGAAAATGGTGGAGAATAGTCAAATCTTTATCCAAACGAAATAATAAAAGCAAACCACCACCACCTTTAAAGTCCTTAAATTATACATACTTTCATCCTATTGAAAAAGCTAACTTACTCAATGAATATTTTGCTGGAGTTTCAACCCTTTACAATGAACCTGAGGTACCATTACATGGACCGGGACCACCATTGAACTTTTCACTTGATGATTTTGTTATCACAGAGCAGGAAGTATTGGATCAGCTCCAAGTTATAAATGTTACTAAACCTCCAGGTCCTGACTGTATGTCACCTTTGATTCTTAAAAATATAACTAACTCGATAGTAAAACCCCTTACCAAACTATACAATTATTCACTTACTATTGGGCAACTTCCAGACATTTGGAAAAATTCACAAATTACTCCCATCTATAAGAATAAAGGAAGTGCACAAGATGTTAATAATTATCGGCCAATATCAATAACCTCAGTTGTATGTAAAATCTTAGAAAAAATCATATTCAAGCACTTGTATAATTATTGTCTTGAAAATAATTTAATTAATAAATATCAATCTGGATTTCAACCAGGTGATTCCACAACTAATCAGTTATTAGAAATATATCACACAATAATATCTAGTCTTGATAAAGGTAAAGATATTAGATTTGTCTTTTGTGACATTTCAAAAGCATTTGATAGAGTATGGCATAAAGGTATCCTTTATAAACTAAAATATTATGGTATATCAGAACAAATTGTTAATTGGATTGAGAATTACTTGTCTGATAGAACTCAAAAAGTAGTTCTTGATGGCTTTTCATCAACTACTAGAGCTACCAATTCAGGTGTCCCTCAAGGGTCAGTCCTTGGTCCCTTTTTATTCTTATTGTATATTAATGACATATCTGAAAAATTATCATGTCCTGTAAGGCTTTTTGCAGATGACACCTCTCTTTATGTCATAGTTGATGATGATATTATTAATTCTGCAAACATATTAACTAAGGATCTTGGACAAATAAGACAGTGGTCTAATATATGGGCAGTAGAATTCAATCCTTGTAAAACAGTCAATCTAGATTTTAGCAGGAAAAATATTTGCCATCCAAAAATTAAGTTTGGTGAAGATGGGCCCACTATTAAAAATGTTGAAACACATACTCATTTAGGAATAAGATTTCAACAAGATGGTAATTGGAGATCCCACATACTTGATATTCATGCTAAAGCATGTAATCGCTTAAATATCTTAAGAATGTTAAAACACACACTTAAGAGGGATGCTTTGATAAAAATATATTTTGCTTTTATTCGTCCTGTTCTTGAATATTCAGATATTGTATGGGATAATTGTACAGAAAGAGATGCAAAATTACTTGAAGATGTTCAAGTTGCAGCTGCACGAATAATAACCGGTTTAAGAATCAATTCATCAAGATCAAAGCTTTATGAAGAGCTTGGCTGGGATACTCTTGAAATAAGAAGAAAAATACATAAACTAGTGTTATTTTATAAAATAGTGTATGGATTAGCACCCCAGTATTTGCAAGATTTATTACAACAATGCATTCTTCCAGATAATTCTTATCCCTTAAGGAATCAGGACAATCTTACATTTCATATTCCACAAGCCAAAACAACTTCATTCATGAAAAGTTTCCTCCCTTCAACTATAAGACTTTGGAATAATTTACCATTTAATATCCGAAACCTTTCTTCACTTACATCATTCAAGACTGCCATAAAGAATATATACTGCATAAAACCTAAGAAATATTACAATTATGGAAGTCGTAAAATGAATATATTGCATTGTCAGTTGCGAAATAATGCTAGTAATTTAAATGCTGACTTATTTAATCATTTTTTAAAGGAAGATAAAAGTTGTGACATGTGCGGGTTTAATTCAGAAACATCATATCACTATTTTATGAATTGTCCAAAATACTGTATGCAAAGACAGAACCTAATACAAAACTTTAATACTTTGCAATTACCAATGCCTTTATGTTTACAACTTATTCTAAATGGAGACAATAATCTTACATACAACCAAAATATTGCAATATTTAAACTTGTTCAAGAATTTATTGCAACTACAAAGAGATTTGCATGATATTCTATCTGCTTTTGTTTTTCAATTGTCAAATCACAGAACCAAAACCTATTTATGTTTTCTTATTCATTTTTTTTTGTAAATTTATACAATTATTCATATAATTGCCAGTCATATATGTTAAAATATGAATTTAAATTATATTATCAGCTCATATATTTCTCTTTTTATTTGTTCTCCTTAATTTGCCTTGTCATATACATTTCTAATGAATATATGCATGTATATATTTATATTTTTCAATGTTATATTAATAATATTTACTTGTACATGTATGATTTTGACCTTGTATTGTGGAAAGGACTTATATAGGCAGTGCCTGCTGTCCAATCCAATTATGTTTATCATAATAAAATATTGTTTAAATTAAATATCATTTTGGATCCTTTCTTCCATTTCGGTAGGTTTATTTCAGTAAATGATTGACTTTTACAAAACGAAAGTTGAAATATGGAAATTGGAAAGTCATTCGTACATAGTAGTAACGCTATAAAGAGGAAGTCAGCGGGTTGTGTTGTGTTTTTTTTTATATTTGAGCAAAGTTTGATACTGTATTAAAACCTTGTTTAAAACCATGCACTTTTTTATCCCTGAATTGTCGCAAACACAACCACAACGGTCATTTTCCGTTCTTGCCGCTTAGAGAGAGAGAGTTGATGCAGCTAGACTGCAAACTAGGTTTCAGACGATGAGATTTATAGTCTCGTTCAACCAGACCCTCGGCTGTCTCCGTAAATCTCCAACCACCCAGAGGCCGCCTCTAGGTGGTTGGAGATTTACGGAGACAGCCGAGGGTCTGGTTGAACGAGACTATGAGATTTAACATGTTCACTATGTTTATTGTCCCCCTGCTTCCGCGAAAGTGAGAGGACTTTCAATCTCGTTCGTCTGTCTGTCCGTTACAAATCTTTAACTTTATTTCCTTGGTCATATATACACACTGCTCAACGCGTTATCGGCAACTCGGTTGTTATCGGATACTCGGTGCAGGAAAAAACAATGCAAAGAAAACGTAGGTGACTTTAAATTTCTTCATTCAATGATAATTGTGTACTTCTGCAAACAGAGTTTGTAATCTTTGGCAGATAAAAGATAATACTTTCAGCGGTAAAAAGCACGATCCAAATCACACTCTTTCAAAAGATCTACAGCTCTTTAAAATGAAATTTAATAAAATTTTCTGAATATGTCAACATATTTTAGTCTTTTTAGAGGTCAGAATCAATTTGTTTTATAAAATAAAGTGATTTATTAACTATATGGACAATCATAAACCTTTAGATAAGCAGACATATATCAAAATTCAAATTATGGTTTATTTTACGGGCATTTGAAATGTTTCAGTGGGCAAAAACATGTTATCGGAAACACGGTTGAAGTTGCCGGATAATTCGGTTTTTCACAGGTGCAGGTTATCGGAAACCTAGATTAAAAAATTTCCATCTGTTTAAACGAGAGATTTAAAAAAAGACGAAATTCCATGATATTCTGCTGTCAAGGCTATCAGTTCTTAAAAAGATAACAATAATTTGAATTTCAGCAAACGAAGTTTGTGATCTATGACAGATCATTGATTATACTTTCAGCAGCAGAAAGCACAAACCGAATCAAAAGATCTACAGCTCTCTCAGATAATATTTTATTTAAAAAAAATCGGATTATGTCATCACAATTTAACTTTTGTAGAATTCAAATTTTAATTTATTCTATCAAACTGGTATATTTATTCTTTGGACAATCAAATACCTTTAATTTAAATCAGCAAACTTAGATTAAAAATCTAAATTAAGGCTTAGAAAACAGTCATTTGCAATGTCTCGTTAGTTGAATACGTAGCCGGATAATTCGGTTTTTGAAGGGTGTATGTTATTGGAAACGCAGGTTAAAAAGTTTCCTTTAGCTTCATAAATAGTTTGGAAAAAGTCCATTATAGTCTGTCAATTCTTGAAAAAAGCAAACGTAATGTGTTTAAAGTAATTTTAAAATTTATTTTCAAGGGCTGTCTGTAAGGTTCGTAAGTTTGTTTTGATATGAATGGTTATAAATAAGATAAATAATATAAATGATAGAACTATCCTATCTGTTTAATCATTTTTTCATGTTTTCCATTCAAGTGAACCTCCTTAAGCTTCAGGAGGTTTCAGACGTAAATCTTTAATTTATCATAACAATTACTTTTGTATTATGATAAACTGAGTATTACATAATTATTTTTTTTTAAATCAAGTTCCCCCATGATCCCCCACAAGATGAAATGCTCCCATTAAGCTTGACTTAATGGTAGCTTATAGGTGCTTAATGGTGGCTTAAAGACCGCCTTTAAACCACCATTAAGCCACCATTAAGCACCTATAAGCCACCAGTAAGCTTCCATTAAGTAACCATTAAGCCACCATTAAGCCAAATTTCTAACTTAATGGTAGCTTAATGGTGGCTTAATGGTTACTTAATGGTGGCTTACAGGTTCTTAATGGTTACTTTTAGACCACCATTAAGTCACCATTAAGCCACCATTAAGGTAGACTTACAGGTGCTTAATGTCCAAACTCCATTAAGCTACCATTAAGCCACCATTAATTCACATTACGCAGTCGATTATATTGTTTATATGGGTGAAAAATTATTTTTAGAGTGATTTGTTATCATTATTATAAATGTAGAGTTCGTTTTATCTTGATTTGGTAAAAATAATGAAAAAGACCGAAATTCAAAATCAAAAAAAAAAAAAAAATCGCCGCAGTGGGGGCGCGAACCCATGACCTTAGGTTTCGAAGGCAAACGCCTTATCCATTACGCTATCGCCGCTCCTGATTAAATATGGAGAATATTAAATATTTAACCTTTATTTTTTTTCAAAATTTGATTGGACTTGTTAAGGTTTTTACTAGAATTTTGTTGAACATTTCCAAACGTCTTGAATTGGTTTATTAATCAAAATATAAACAATTTTATTTTTGGATCTTAACACATTAATATATATATTTCTACACAGAGTTCGGATTTTAGTTTGATGTAGTGTGATTGAGTTCTTCGCTCTGTTAGTGTTATTCGAAAATTTTCGAAATGTAAGCATTAAATCATGATTGAAGATAAATTAATTATAGATAAAACACAAAAGTCTATCATCGAAAAAGAAAGAGGAAAAAAACAGATTCTACTATTATTTTTAATATACTGCGGATATTAACGGTTTCTGTGTCAACAATTTAGTAACAATCCTCGAGTAAGAGTTACCTGGTTAATTACGTTTACAAAAACTTTTTTTAGAATATCATATTCAGTTTCAATTCTTTTTGTATCATAATGGGTATCAAAATAATTGACTTTTTACGATGAATCATAATTTTTGATTTGTTATATGCTTGCGTTAAATTTAATTTTTTTTTTAAATAATTGATCATTAAAATCTGTCAGTGTACGTTGTGTATGTATAGTTTCCTGTTAGTTAACCGGGGACGGGGGACACCTAATTAAGGTCTATTGTCTGACCAGCCGGTTTACTGTACACGGATTATCTGTTAATCCTACCCCGTTTCTTAATGTGTATACATCTGGTCGGATGTCATGTTTAATCTGATCGGCCGTTCCTCTGAAAATCGATTTTGAAATAACAATCATTGAAGACCGACTAGATTTTGACAGATACTTACCGCTGCATTATTAAACAAAATAATGAATTAATTAAAATTATTCATGATGTAAAAGCCATTAAAAATTTTTTCATGGTAAAAGTAAATTTTTGAAAACTAAATATTTGTATACCAGTAGCCCCCCCCCCCCCCCCCCCAAAAAAAAGGACAAAGGTTTTTTTTCATGAGATCATATAGTTATATTCCTGTGAATTCTGTAGCGAAATGTTTCTTTTTACATATGAAATAAAATGACCATTTTAATAAAGTAATATATGTTTTGTGTTCGGAATATAGATAATTCTAAAAACAAATTGATTTTGGGTATTGTACATTTAAGATATTTCACAAGGACTTGCCCACGGTGTGTAATAATTATTTATTCTTAAAAATCATATACACTAAAAATAAAAACAACGCATGTAATAATGGTTAATTTAAAAAATAAAAATAATATACAGTTCTGATACATGATGTCTTGTTTTATTATCACTGTAAATGATTTTAAGAAAAAATTAGACACCTCGAGCAAGCCCCTGTGGCTATTAGCTAACTTCGTTCCCAGTGATCAAGTTTATGCATGTTGACAAAAAACTCGTAGATATTATGATCGAGACAGAATTATGAGATGGAATAGATTTTGCGTAAATGATATTAAAATAACTAAAAGCAAGTTAAAAGATTCTATATAAGATGCGTAAAAGTTTAATGGGGGTTGACCATTAAGTCACCATTAAGCTCAGCTTAATGGTGGCTTAATGGTAGCTTAATGAAGTTTGGACATTAAGCACCTGTAAGTCTAGCTTAATGGTGACTTAATGGTGGCTTAAAGGAATTAATTTCTTTAAGCCACCATTAAGTCACCATTAAGCTACCATTAAGCGATTGCTTAAAGGTAGTCTTTCGTCTTGTGCCCGGAATCACGTCACAGTTTGATTCATTTTCAGTTCCTCATATGTTTAACTTTTCCTACAGTCATTGATTGGCGTTTTCAGTTACACTTGAGCGGGTGGAGGGGGGGGGGGGCAAAGAATTTTTGCTTCAGTAAAACATCCAATAGCAATGCATTATCCATGTGAATCCCCCCTCGATCTATCTGAGATGAGCTCTATATTTACATATTGCATCTGGCCAATAATGACGAAGAGCACACTGCTGGATGTAACCGTTTATCAGGGGGTTCTTATTCCTTCTTGGTATGTTAAACAACCTCCGATGTTTTTAGAGATCCATGTTTACGATTTCGTAATTTTTTATGTCAATCTCCTTTCTCCTCAAAAGTTTTAATTCTATGTCATATAGCTTGGTCTAACGCCCTATTTGCTTAAGGCCAGTAAACTTATAAATTTATTCGTGTTGGAAATGTTGTGAGTTTGAATCTCAGTGTCGCCTTTGCTAAGTCGATAAAATGACTGGCAACTGTTCTTATAATAATTCTTAATTATATATTTTTGAGGTATTATACACTCTTACATTTCTTTTCATTAAAAAAAGGGGGGGGGGGTATTATCCATACTTCAGGTGCCTGTGTGTTGTTTAACGCCACCTTGAGAATTTTCAAGTCATATGGAGACGCCACCACTTGCCGGCGGAGAGTTACAATACTTGTCCTATACTCGGCACTTAGAGCTATTGAGCAGTGAAGGATCTTTTTTTGTGCTAGCACCTATCGCGGTGTCCCACTTTGGGATACGCACTAGCAACGTATAAGGATCGACTCCTTACTCGGCGGCTCTAGAGCAGACACTCTAGATCTAACCAAGGGCGACCTCGGTAGTTTGAAATGAAATTTGAAACTAATACCACATTTAACAACAGGCCAAGATCATGCAGATATTAGTGAGATATGCCAAAAACACGCATTTTTTAAAGTTACATATCCTTAAAAGAGGTAAATAATAACCAAAAATTTGTATTGTGTGCCAGCCACTTTATATATTTAGATTTCATGCGGATTTCTGTCGTTCCTTTACATTTTTCCTAATTTATCTCAACCTTTGTTTCCGATAACCAAAACCGAAGTTTCCGATAACAAACTGAATTATTCAACCGTATTTCCGATAACATACTGAAAGTTAAAATTGGGCAATGTTTGTCCTTTAATAACATATTTGCAAGATTCTGACGATGTCTTCTTGTGGACAATCATTAACGCTAGGTAAATATAAGGATTTTGAAGACAAAAGCTATTTACAGCAATGCCAATTGGAAAAAAAAACTTGCAATATATAACATATTTGACTTTTAAAGCCTTCCCAAGGCTAACAAATGCTATTCTAATACGTATCGAGGCTTTATTTTACATCCATATTTATTTCTGTTTACAAAAATAACAATGAATATTCTCTGTTTCTATTTTAACATAGTTTATTTGAAATAATTTACTACCCTGTAAAAAAATTGTGATCAACCGAGTGTCCGATAACAACCGGGTTGCCGATAACGCGTTGAGCAGTGTGATATATTGAATGAGAAAAGATAGGACTTTCATATTATATTGTATACATACATGTGTATTGCCCGTGATAAAACCTTTCTGAATACACTATGATTTTTGACTTTGTGACTTTGACCTTGAAGTTTGACATGCTTTTAAAAAGATAGACAATACTTTGAAATGGCCAAAACATTTTGAATGAGAAGAGATAGGGCTTTTCATATTAATCATGTGAATATTACACGTGACAAAACTTTCCTTAATAACATTTTGATTTTTGACTTTGAGACCTTGCCTTTGAAGTTAGACCCGTTTCTTCAAGAATTTTAACCTTGGTTATAACCTTTTATTGTGAAGAAATACAGTGTTCAGTTAAAGCTGTATATATTACTTGTGACCTTTCTAAATACACTATAATGTGTTTTACCCAATGACCCTGACTTTGATGTTTCTTTTACTTTTCAAAATGTTAAATTTTCCTTATGGCTTTTGATTGAGAAAGGCTTTCATATTTGACATGTGCACTACAGTACCTGTCACAAGATATTGCGAAGCATGCTATGATTTCTGACCCATTGCACTTGATCTTTACGATTGACTTTTTTTTTTAAATCTACTGAAAAAAAAACAAGATGTGTTTGTGAAACCTTGATAACCCTGTATTGCAATAAAGCGAAGATTTAACTTTTCTTAAATGCAATAAAAGATATTGGTACCCAAAAAAGGATCTCTGCGCAAGAAATACAATTGTAAAATATGAAAGATCTAGCACCACTTGTTCCAAAATTATTGTCAAAGATACTTTTTTGAAGTGAAGGTCAAACTCCAAGGTCTAAAGTTCAAATTGTTGGTTTCTAAGGAAAGGGCTTGACAAGAGGATTAAAAATGTAAAGTATGAAAGCCATAGCCATAACAGTTCAAAAGTTATGGCCAAGATTAAAGTTTTTAAAAATTAGATAAAATAAAAACTCCAAGGTACAGGTCAAATTTCTTTGTATCAAATGAAAGGTCTCGTCACAAGGATTTAATGTGTGAAGCACGAAAGCCCTATCCTTTCAAAAGTCATTATCAAGTTTTGTTTTTTAAACAAAGTCAAACTTCAAGGTCAAAAGGTCAGTGTTCTTGGTATCAATGTGCAAATACAAGGCCTTCTTACAAGGATGACATATGTGAAGCAAGGTTAAAGCTTTTGCGGACAAAAAGGCATATTGAAAGATAGAAGGGCAGACACGACAAAAACAAACTACCATAACCTCGGATTCTTCGATTACGGGAGCATAAACACAAAATGTGCTTATGAAACACTGATGTCCCCGTATGAAAACATTGCGAAGATTAAACTTTTCTTCAATGCTTTTTTTTTACCCTTTGACCTTGATCCTGGAGTGACCTACCTTTAAAAAAAGTATCATTGGTATTAACTTTGGAACAGGTGGTACTAGGGCTTTCATATTTTACAATTATATTTCTAAAATTGTGAGAAGCTTAAGACATTATTTCGGGAACCATAATATTCAATTTGCGTTTAAAATTTTAATCTTCGCTATGATTTCATACAGAGGCATCAGAATTTCAAAAGCACATCTTATTTACCACCTAATCCGAGGGAACATATGAAGGAATCACTCAGGGACACGTATAATAATGGAACGAAATGGAACAAGGTCTTACGCAATAGTTAAATCTTCATTGTGCGCTTCCTTAATTGGAGTTAAAGAGTTCCAGTAAATTGTGTGCTATACATTTATTGTCTATATATGGAATTGTACACCTCTTCTAAAACAAATTTCGATGAACAAAAAATCTTGAAATCATGTTTCGTAATTTTTTATATATTTTTATTTAAATAATGCAAAAATTTCTTCCAAAAACCCTAGTAATACATGCCGATATTTTTTCTATCACAGTTGTAAATCTTGCTTCTTTTAACGGTTTTATGACGTAACGATGCAACTGAATAGCGTTTCTAGCGATATCATATTCTACGGACGCGCTTTTGCGCCAGTACCGGATTCTCCACCACTTATTATAACCAGATTGACCTCATCCTGGACTCCGGCATATATGAAGCTTTTTTGCCAAACCTCAACCATCAAAGTTTGAGGAGGCAGAGTCCCGAATGACGTTGGGCCGATTATAAGTTTGTTCATCTACACCCGGGATCTTGGTTATTTCTGTGAGAGGAGACGCCAAGTTAAATAACTCAAATGATCCTTGAGCTGGGTGGGACCGACTCAATTCAGTTTTTTCTGTATTTTATTTTATCTTCAATATCCCGTTCCTTTGACCAGAGGACCTTTTCTGACAAGAGCGGCTCACAGGCTCTAATTCTCAACCTGTTTAAAATGAAACAGAGACAGACACAATCCAGCTCTTGTCTTTTATTAAATAAAAAATCCGATTACATTAAAATAACTAATTTTACACACAATACTAAACCTTATGTTAAAGATTACTGTGTTACAATAAAAACTATCAAAAATGTAAATAAACTAAAGTAGATAAACTAAACCATATTAAAACTTAATAATTTTACAAAAACGCCCAAGTCTACAAAATAATCTTACCTGTATAAAATGAAACAGAGACAAACACAATCCAGCTCTTGTCTGGCGTATGTCCGTCGTCCGCTCATTTTATACCAGATTAACCGTCCAGGTTCAAAGCTCAATTCCCAGTAGTTAGCGTCTTTAATTAATCCTAACCAAATCCATCATTTCACCAACAAATAAATAACTACCTTCCCAATGATTTATTCCTTGGAATTATCTGAGCGAAAAGTTAAACTTATAGTGGTCAGCATTTCAGAATTACCTTGAATCAAATACATCTTCATAAACAAGAAAGGAACAGTTGCATTCGCATGATATATTTCGTGGGACCGTCCGGGATAAAAGTTTAATTTCTATTGGTAAGCATCTTTAATTACTTCCAACCAAATGCATGTACATGTATGTAGATTATCTCTTTAAGCCGGATAGTGCAAACTCATAAAATCTGTTTCATTTTTATATTTACTGCAATTTTTGTTATGATAATAATAAGGAATACTTCAGGACGTCCTTTCAGCCAAAAAGAATTCCAAAAATAATCTTTAGTTAACAATTATTTCACATCAACAAATACAATATTTCATATCAATAAGCATACTTTACATGTATTATTTCACTGATTCAAATTTTGTTTGTTCTCATTTCAACTTAAAAACTGCCAGCAACTTAAATCCTCAAACTGAAACCAGAAAAATTCTTTCGTTTTTGCTTACTGAAAACACATGTAGAGTAGACTTTTAATTGAATGTAATTATAACAACTTATAGTTGTGAAATCTGAAGAGTAAAGTAGTTAACGGACATCATCTGTATTCCTAAAGAAACAGGAACTTGAAAAATAATTTTGAATCGAATTATGTTATGTTTTAATTTAGCCACGACACTATAATTTATTGCACAGAATGAAGGTAAGATACTTGATGTAAAAGAAGTTGATGTCTGTCCAATCAACCGATCATCATGGGAGAAGGCATCACGTGACTTAAACTGCACTACACAAGGTAGATACCAGTGTACCTCGAACGAAAATCAAACGGCGTTATTGGAATACTGTTACGATGAACCACCTACTTTTGTTTTAAAAGGTATTTTGTCTTCATTTTTATGCTCCCGTAAACAAAGTTTCGGGGTATATAGTTTTTGTCGTGTCCGTCCGTCTCTCTGTCTCTCTGTTTGTCCGCAAAAACTTTAACCTTGCCCATAACTTTTGATTTAGTGGAGCTATGACTTTCATATATCACATGTGTATTCCATGTGACAAGACCTTTCTTTGGGTACCACCAAATTTGACCTTTTGACCTTGACGTTAGAGTTTGACCCACTTTTACATGAAAATTTTAAACTTTTACTTTGGCAATATCTTTTGAAAAGTAGATACCAGGACATTTATACTTCAATATGTGTATTCCATGTGACAAGACTTTTCTTTGGGTACCACCAAATTTGACCTTTTGACCTTGACGTTGGAGTTTGACCCACTTTTACATAAAAATTTTAAACTTTTACTTTGGCAATATCTTTTGAAAAGTAGATACCAGGACATTTATACTTCACATATGTAATCTTTGTTGAAAGACCTTTCATTGGATACTAACAACCTTGACCCGTTGACTTTGCACCTTGTAGATTTCCGTACTTGTGAAAAAACTTTGACCTTGGCCATAACTTTTGCACGGTAAGGGATAGGGCTTTCATACTTCATATGTGTAATCCTTGTGAAAAGACGCTTCATTGGATAACAAAAACTTTGACCTTTTGAGCTTGACCTTTTAGATTGACCTACTTTAAATAAGTAAACCTTGACCATAACTTTTAAAGGGTTAGGGCTAGTGCTTTCATACATTACATATTTAATCCTTGTGACAAGACCTTTCATTTTATAACAAAAACTTTGACCGTTTGAACTTGACCTTGCAGTTTGACCTACTTTTTAAAAAATTGAACCTTTGCCAAAACTTCTGAACTTTTAGGGCTAGGGCTCTCATCCTCTACATAAGTATTCTATGTTGCAAGACTTTTCATTTCATGATACCAAATTACATTGACCTTTTGATCTTGACCTTCGCGATTTTTGTACTTATTGAAAAAAAAACTTTAAAATTGGCTTACTTTCAAATTTCAAGATTGTTTTCCATTGAGAATACCTTAATTTTGGTACCAATGAATTAAATTTGCATTTAAGGACGTTCGATCCTGATATTTTGAGCGTATTTCGCGCAGGTCCTTTATTCATGAAAATAAGCATCATTTTTAGGTTCTAACATTAAAACTGAATTCTACAATGCAAATTAAACTATATTCAATGAAATAACCGCGATTAAATTCCATTCAAGTAGAATTAAGGTAGGGACTCTATTTTGTGGCGGAAGGTTTTTTAGACGAAAATGATCAATTTTTTTCCATTTGAACTATAACACCCCTACTAATGTGTTTGGAACTTTTTATTTGTCGGTGTTCTGCATATTATAAAACCCGATGAGTTCAGAGTAGCTCTGACATTGGCTCTGGCGAGAGCTAGCGAGACTTCAGCGAGATAGAGTAAATTATTCACGGAAATGTGGCTAGGAAGTGACTAGCACGTGGAGACATGGTAAACAGAAAAGTCATGTTGTGTTTTAGTTTTCACCACCCTATAATATCATTCTGTAGAAATGTACTTCAATCGATCTTTCTTGAATTCATTCAAGTTTAAATTATTTTAAAGTTTTTTCTATGATACAATTTTCTGCTGTCATGAATTAGAATTTCTTTTTAGACAAATATTTTGCATGGGAACCGGGACTATATTTTTTGGCGTCAGATTAGCAAATGGGGCACCAATGTGACTTTAACTGACAATTCAGATGAATGAGAATTGCATTATGGGTTACTATACGAATACTACAGGAATTTTACGCTTGATAAATTCCTTTATTGTACTATGTGAATACAATTGCCAGGTGGATTCCCTTGCCAACACACGTGATCACGAGTATACATGTATAGTTATGTAAAAAATGTTTTGTCCATTTAAACGCATAGGAGAAGCTGCTCGTTTTCCTTATCCTTGAATTGCTGGTGTTCTGAACTTGACACGAACTACGTATACGTTTTATTAAGCATATTTTTCTCTATAGTTATTAACAAATTAAAAACGCCAGTGATATTATTAATAGTTTCTAATGTTTCATAGGAACATTTTTTTTACTTTGCACTCCATTGATATGATCATAGATTGACCTGAACCACGTGTTCGAAGTAACATGTAAACATGTATTTGGCGTTGCTCGTGGTAAGATCCTCTGTGCGCATTAATAGCAATAGCCATATAAGGCAAACAAAGGTTTGTCAGTGTAAATTATATTATATATTTTTTACAAGCATCTCGGTCGCTAGTGAGCTGTAATTTTTGCAGTTAAGTATAAGATGTATTAATTGTTATTTACCACCCCCACCCCCCCCCCCCACCCCCAACCCACTTAAGCCATCTATTTCTGTTGAAAATCATGAAAGTCTTTCAGAAAGGTGTGCAAACACACATTTTTCACAGGACATGTTTCAGAAGAAACAGACTATAGCAATTTCCTGTTTACTGCCAATTTTATTTATAAAACTGGATCTACCCTATAACCTTTGAATAGGTAAATCTAAACCACGTGTCTTGAATTTAAATCACAATAACATTAGTAGGGGTGTATAACAGTACTGTTAATTTTGGATGCCTATTTTTCCATGCTGGTTGCACACAAAGCTGTTTTTTTTTTTTTTGGAGTGAAATATGTTATGCTGGTTCTGAAATATCTATTAAATTATTTCTTATGAATTCTATAAACAAAGTGTGACAAATATAGTAAATAAATTCTGAAAATCTGGGAAAAAATTGAGCCAAATTTAACGTAAAATTCACACTTTTTAGTAATATCTGAAAATGAACAACATTTACCCCAACTTTTGATGTTCTTTTCTAAATATTCAAGATAACTTTGACCTATTTGCTTAAAATTAGAAAAAGTTTAAAATTTTCTTGCTTATTATATTTTCAATGCCGGAAAAATAAAATTTTATCAGTGCAGAAAGGTCAATTAATTGATTTTGCGAGGCAATTTGAAACTTTTTCTTAGTCACAATTTTTAAGTGTCTTTTTTTTAAACAGACTTAGAGTTCATTTTGTTTTATGCTTTAATTGAATAAAAATATTATAGGATTAAACGTTCTTTTTTCAGAATTTATCGATGTGTAAACTCTGCCTTTTTGCTCACAAACTGAATAAAAGTGCGAAGCACTTTTATGTAAAGTTTGTGAGTAAAAAGGCAGAGTTTACACATCGATAAATTCTGAAAAAAGAACGTTTAATTCTTATAATTCCAATTACGAATTTTTTTAAATTATTAAAATTATTTCCTTTTGAGGCCGCCATACAATCCGTTATTTTGTACGGCGTAGGAATACTTTAATGCCACCGATGCCACAAAGAAACGTGTACAAGATGAATATCGATAAAATCCAACTTAAATTGTCAAAACAATCAATAATTAAACTTATAAAAATTCATTGAATGTTGTTTAAGTCAACAAATATCGTAAATACGCATATTCTCCAGAATAATTCGTCCTTGACCATGGCCATGTTGACGTCATGACGAAAGTTGAAGACCGACGACGTCCTCGATTTGCTCTGGTTCGTTCAAAGATTTAGGGAGAATATGGGATCTGTAGGATGTAAACATATGAATTTGATGCCAGAAAGGCAAGAGTCTGAGGTACGTTTCTTTTCCCTATCACAACGATACCAACTGAGCTGATATGGATCGTCGAGAAAATGACAGCATGATCAGCGAGTTTTTAAAATTCACACTCGTGATGCGACAGTGACATAAACATAATATTCCCGTCTGTCAGTCCTGTTTATTTCCTTTTCATTTATTCATTCGATCATTCATTCATTTTTTATTTCAAGTTTCTTGTAGCTAAAACGGACTAGAAGTATCTGTTTTCATTGTTTTTACAACAGTCAAGAAAGTAGTTCTGATTGAAGAATTCATCGATGTGTAAACTTTTTCTTGAATTTGTTTACGTCCAATCAGAACACAGGGAATCGATAAATAAAATAAAGATTGGAATTATTGGAGGGAAAACGTCAAGGATGTAATTTTTAATTAAAACACAAATTTCAGTGCAGAAAGGTCATATTAAATGTACTGTAGCGCTGAAAGGAGCATATTGACCCCCATTTTTTGATTTAAGATTTAATTAAGCTATGTATGTAGAAACTAAAAATATACTCCGCCAAAAAAGTTTAAGACTTTGAATATCAGGATCGAACGTCGTTAAGAAAAGTTTAATCTTTGATATGTTGCCATATGGGGGCATCGGTGTTTCACTAACACATCTTGTTTTCATATGGAGTAAAGTCTTACAAAAAATTCTAGACTATTACCATTATTAAAGGAAACTAAGTTTGGTAACAAATATATTCTTTTGAAATGACTCAATCGGATTAGAGCTTGCTCCATGATCGGGAGGTTTTGAGTTCAAATCTCGCCCGTGACTGACCTCAGACGATAGAAATGGGTAGCAACTCTTCCTTCGCCATGCGTTTGGCACTTTAAAGTAAAAGTTGCGGGTCCTTCGGATGAGACCTAAAAACCGATGCCCCATGTCACAATAGGTGTTGGAATGATAAAAATCCCTCATTGTTCACTGTCCCTGAGTGCCAATTAAGGAGGGGTCGAAATTTTTAGCTTTTCACTGGTATATGGGAACGTCTGTGGTGAAGAGTGAAGAGTTCTCGTATGGGAGATAAAACAACATACAATCAATCCTTTGAAATGAGACACGTGCAAGAAAACTATTTCCAGCAAATCTCATGTATCCTTTAAATGAAACGCCTTTCTTAGAGACACATTTGATTTCATGCACAGTTACATTATATTCTTATTTTCTTGAAAAAATCTACTCTGGCCCATTTACTATTCGGTTAAATTCAAAGTTAATGACCAAAAAAAAATTGGCTGTAGTAAATTAAACATTTATTAAGACGAAAATTTAGAGTGCAATCAGCATCAAGCAGTTTAAAACTTGTGCAATACATGTATTTTAAATGCAATACCTCATATCGAAAGTTTTAAAACCTAGCTTTATTTCTTCAATTATAGTATTTTTATTTAAAGCATATAATAGGTAGTTGACTTTAGTATTAAAGAATATTTTATGGGATATTTTCCTTCACAGGACAATCACAACTAGAACTGTCCAATAGGGACAAATACCCCCCGCTGGGTTTTTCAGAGAAGGTGCCAATTCAAAAATAATTTATGGATCTAGAGGTGTTCACAATTTACTTACAAAAATTTGAAGTGAAATACAATTGCTCATCATGTTTCTTAATGAATGAAACAAAGGTGCAACCAAATGAAACATCAAAACTAATACATTGTAATTCCATTGTAACATTTTGTTTAAATTTTTTCATTTTATTTTTTTTTATTACTGCATTAAAAAATATATTGCAATTATGTGTTATGTCACTCTGCAAACTGATTGTTGAAAAAAAAAACATTATACAAAATCAAATTAATCTTGATATATCAATTTGAAATGCATTTTGAAAATAAAGAGCTGGTCATCCAGTGATGAAGTGCTTTGACAGACAATAAATTACAATTAAGAGAATAAGAGAAGAGAGATCTTTAATTATTGTGCCTTATTCCCTGGAGATTGATAACACACACACTTGATAAAGGATATGCCTTAACAACTTCCAACACCAAACTCATTAATTTATCTTTAACTGGATGCATGTCCAGTCATTATTCCCAAGAGACAAATGAACTTACATTATCTTCTGTGCAATGTAAAAAAACTGTTTTTAACACTTTATGATGTTTCTTTTTTTAAGTTTTTATGAGTAGTTTTAAGCTGTAGTATTTTTGAACAGATATTCTAGATTCTATATCTCAAACCTTATACATGAACCCAAAATGAACAAGTCAATTAAAATAAAAAATAAAACCTGTAAAATGCAAAAAAATTAACAAAAAGAGTTGAAAATTCCAGGTGCACACCTTCATATGGTGAATAATAAGTGTACAAAATTTCAGATTAATCCTTGCAATAGTTTCTGAGAAACGGTCCAGACAAAACCACAAAATAAAAATGAAAAAACACCTGTAAAATTCAAAATAATAATCCAATCAAGATGAAAATATCAGGTGCACAACTTCATATGGTGAATAATATTTGTACAAATTTTCAGAAAAATCCTTCGACTAGTTTCTGAGTAATGGTCCGGACAAAATCTCGTCTACAGACAGACAGACAGACAGACAGACAGACAGACGGACAGACGGACATGGTGATTCCAATATACCCCCCCCCTAAACTTCGTTTGCGGGGGGTATAATAACCTAATCAACAATTTCTTGTATTTAATCATCAGCAATTTATTTTAATGTATTGTTACACTCCTGACTAAAACCAAGCTAGTTTTAGAATTATAAAAGAAAAAAAAATGATGATACATGGAAGTTTACTCCCATTACTGGTATTTTTAATATAGTTCGATATATATGTGTTTGGGGTTTGAGTGTTTTCTCTAGAGTTGCGTATTGAAGGGGGAGGGAATTTTATACTAATTTTTATTGATTATATTTTGAGGATACTGTTGGATTTTATTGGATTCGAATTATGTTCATACATACAACTGCTCGGGATTTATTGATGGATGTCCAAACGAAACTTACAGAAGTGATGAACTTTATAAATGTAAGTATCCATTTTTTAAAATTGTAAATCTGAGCTGGAAGCTTTAAAGAATTATCTTTTCCCATCCAATTTTGTCTGGCGTGCTCTGTCTCTCCATCTGTCTGTCTGTCAGTCTGTTGACTTATTTTCTCAAATTCTATCATTTTTCTCAAAATCCTCTAGGCCACTTTCAACCAAAAATGCATGTCTTTAAAGACCCTCGAGCGTATGATTCAAATTTGATTCAATGAAGATCCATACCCATTTTAATGTTAAAAGTTGTTCATAGATCAGGAGTCATTAAGCCAAAATTGAAACTTATTTGACACAATTATTACACGATATAGTTAAAGTTTCTTTAAATTATGATCCTTCGGGAATAGTATTGGAACAAAATCAAAATAAGGATAAAGGTTTTGCGTGGAAATAAACAGGAAAAAAAATCTTTGTTCTCTTTTGAGCTAAGCTACTTATTTTTAAGTACCCCCCAATAAAGTGAAATATACTTGTACATGAATTAAATCAACTGAATATGCAGTGCATGTACCTGCTGCAGCATACCAGGTATTTTAGCAAAAACACTTTTTCCTCCTACATTGGTAATAAAGCACATCAACAAAAAAAAAAATTCTGAGAAACACCTTATTTCATATAATGCTATAGATAATATTCATATTGATTAATAAAAGTGTAAAACAAATCTAAGGCACTTAACCAATTTAACCATTCGTTTTGTTTCAGATCAAGAATGCTTGCAGTTAAACAAGCTGGAAGGATGTTATACTGCAGATGAGGAATGCTCGAGACAAAAGTGAAAAAAAAAAGAAGAAAATTAAAATCTTTGTCATTTTAATATTAGAAACATTATTTTATCAGAATATTTTTGACAAACTGTTTTTTTTTTTGCTGTGGTGTATTGCCCCCCCCCCCCCCCCCCCAAAAAAAAAACTAACAAACAAACAAACAAAAAACAACAACAAAACAAAAACAAGATGACATAAATATAACATATTTAATCTATTTAAGAATGAGTATTTCATCTGATCATTTGATTAGAATATTCTGTGGACATATATTAAGCAAACTGAGGAATGATAAAATTTTCAAAAATTTTTTGAAAGTCGAAAGGTTTTTCTGCCTTGTAAACTAATCGAATTTTACATGTTTATGATTAGTTAACCACATTTAATTCCATTTTCGTTCTGGTAAAAAGAACAATTAGCTAAGTTAATCATTATACTTGTACATATATTTTCTTTTATAAGCAAAGAAAATACGTACTTGAAATACAAAATCTTTTAATAAAAGTTTGAGATTTATCAAAAATTTTTATACATTGGACTGCATTCAGTATATTTCAAGTAAATAATTCACCGTTTAATATCCCATTGTAGTAAGGTGACACCTTTACCATCTACAACATCACAATCATCAGATCCCAACTCTTCTTCAGAGGACGTAGTAATTGGTATAATTATCTCTATAATCATCGTCCTCATCATCATCGCTGTTGCTACATTAGTTGCCCGGAAATTTAGAGGTAAAAATATATTGACCAATTTATATAAAGTAGTTGCAAGTATTTTCAATGGTTTTTGTGTTAAGACTGTCAGGAATTTGAACAAAGGGATCTGTAATATACAAACTAAAATACAAACTGAAACATTTGAAACGATATCACAGAGCCTGATTAATCATGTTACATTAATTATATTTTTTCTGAGGTACACACGAATCATGGGGCAAGTTCTCACACCATGTATCACCGTTTGATGATTTTGTTATACCAATTTTTACTACCTCAAACGTGTTTTGGATGAGCTTTAGAATTAGTAGAGTAAATATATTCCATGACAATTTCAATTCATACATTTTGACATCATATCTTGATAATTAAGAAGGTGACTATTTTATCAATAGCTTTTACATACCAAAGGTATTCATTTACAATATATTAACATGCTTTAAAAATATTCAAGTTGATGAGAAATAAATGCTGTTTATAAATTTCCCTCAGACTAAGCTCTTTTTGACTAAGCTCTTTTATAAATAAATCACCCTGGTTTTTCGTTTAAGTACATGTGCCATCTTTCCCTTAGCCAAGGTTATTTGGTAATTTACATGTATTATTTTACAGTTTCAAAATGTTCTGAAAGGGACCATGGGGATGAAGAAATTTGCCTTTTGGGTAAGTTTCTATTCATTGTCATTTTCATCTGAAGGCATAATGTAAAATCACATATTTTTGTTTTGTCAAATTTTCGTGGGCTGAGGAAACTCTTTGTTCGTGGGATTTGAAGTCGTGGATGAAGTATTGCCTAGTAGTTATTAATGTAACATTTTACATTTCGTGGTATACATGAATTCTTGGATCTATCCATACCTCAAAAACAACGAAAAGTAACCCCCTACGAATATTTGTGATTTCACAGTAGTCCATTTATTTTCAGTAAGATTAAAACATAGTATTATTCAATAAATATAATTTAATGTAATTTGAATATATACATATGTACGAGACAAAATATGGAAATATTATCTTTCGTTAATTTATGTGCGTTTTTGCATCTAAAACTTTCAGGGTTTTTTTTTCAATATATAATTTTTATATCCTTTAATATAGAAATGTATTTTTTAAATACAGACATGATACAAATTATCTTCCTGAATACCATTGAAATGTTAACTATACATAATACATTTCTGAATATATTTCATGTATTACTTGATTGTTAAACTTTACATATTATTTTTAAAAAAGTCTTGTGACATATACCACTGTGTAGAAACAGACTAGGGTAAAGTGTGTCACTTTAGTCCAAGATGGCGGCAATCTTATACCCTTCAAATCTCCATGAATAAATACGGTGAAGTCTAAGAAACAACCTTACTTTGTTTTGCACCATTTTGTCTTGAAGCATCAATTATTCTTGCTCACAAGGAGAATATATTCATATCTGTGTAATTAACTAGAAAATGCGTCAAGAAGTTTTCCAGCAGATAAGGGTAAAGTCTCTGGACTGTTTCATTTCGATTAGGGTAAAGTCTTGTCGAGACTAGGGTAAAATTCTACAGACTAACTGTACACAGAACAACTGCAATATACAATTAATAAAGTTGAGAAAGGCTTTCTGGAGAATATTTAATACTGTGAAATCTTTTTTATTAGCTTCTTGATTGTTCGAAGAGATCCACGAATTTATATCCACCACGAAATTCAATATATCATATATAAATATCACTACTGAGCAATTCTTCAATCGTGAAATAAAATCCAAATAAACTTATATATCTTTCTAAAACCACGAAAATTTGATCCCTCGAAAATATATGATTTTACAGTATCTATTGCTTCTACAATTATATAGCGTTCGAGCATGTAATTATTACATTGTTCAGGGCCGTAGCTAGGTGTACACAAAAACTTTTAAAGTTCAACGTTGGTACCCTGCATAGAAATCATGGAAGCAAAATTAATCGTTTTATGTACATCTATCTCTATAAAAATGTTGAATAGAAGTTTTAAAGAAACATCGTTAAAAAAAAATACTGAAATTTTAAAAATCAGAAGTCAGAATATAGAGCTGTATTAACTTTTTCCTCTCTCAAAGAAATGCTTTGCCAGTTACTTCTGAATATAAAGCAAAGTAAATTTTCAGCATCGTTTGTCGATCTTAGATCCTGTGTATGAATACTATACACACTCCACACTTCTGGTCATAATGCACATGTCAGTGCCAAAAAATTGAAAAAAAAATCTTTCTCTACCCTTTTTCTGTATACTTGTATTGATATATAGTTACGTATTTGATTTTTATTTGCCTCATCTAAATGAAAAGAGAGTCGTTTTTCCTGCTCATTTTGTTATATTATGATCAAGATATAAATAGGACCGTATACTAACTTCAAAATGTAGTACTTCAGCATTTCATTTGGTTCATTTTAAAATGAGAATTTTATGGTGCTTTGTGCAATAATTTATGAAATGACCTACAATGTGTGTGTCGAGTCTGCTCAATGAAAAAGGTGAAGATAACGAAAAGTGATTTATCAGTGAAATCTACAAACAATATAAATCAGTGGACATGGTGGATAAATACAGACCCATGGAAATTCCCTAGTAATTCCGGAGGTCGGATCAGGTGCCTAGAATGCGTGAATATCCCTCGAAATAGAATCACAGAGGCCCTAAAACAAGGAAAATGACATTTTACATATACTTTTCCCTAGTCACCAAATAAGCTCAGAATATCTTTACCCTAGTCAAAAATTTATCTTATCATGCTCAAATTTTGTACCCGCAATCTGGCTTTAATAAGCGCATATCATGTCACGTTTTCGCAAAAGCTGGGTTCTTCTTTATGGAATATTTCAATTTTAACAACAAAATGTATAGTATAAGTCTGTATAACGCTGAAACTAAGTGCAAAATGATTGAAGCATATTTTCTCTCGCCGTCTTTGACTAGGGTAACGCACTTTACCCTAGTCCGTTTCTACACGTGATATACTGTTGTATTAAGATTTCTGATATATTAAAATTTATGCGTCAGACTTTTCGGCTAAAATGTATTGTGATTATCTTTTTTCAGACACTGCCCCAACTCTTAAGATAGAAATAGCTGGAGAAAACGTTGTGTTGAGGTGTATACTTCCCAAGGACAAGAGAAGACTTCCCTCAAATATTATTTGGTCTAAAGATAAAAATGAAATAAAAATAGAGGACACAGGAGGAAAATACAGATTTGCAGATCAAAAACTTGACCTCGTCATTGAAAGTGCAAGTCATTTAGATATTGGGGAGTACGTCTGCTGTCTCAAATATGACAACCACTGCAAAAAGTTTGTTAAATGCAGTCTAGGTAATTTATTTGCGTCTGGATCAATAGATCGGAAGAGTCTATTGTTTTTGTCCTGTCTCTGTCTATTTATCTGTCTGTCTGAAACTTTAAGCTTCGCCATAACTTTTAAATCATGAAAGATAGAGACTTCGTATTTAGTACATATACTTCACAAATTAAGCCCTTTCGAATGACACCAAGTCAATGACCTTGTGCCCTTGACTGTAAACTATACATATATGCTAAAAATAGCTTTTTCAAACCTTCTTCATAACTTTTGAACCATAAGAGACAGAGATTTGACATGTATATTTTAAATGCATACGCCACTAATTGAGATGTTTTTCAATTGACACCAAGGTCAATGACCGTGTGACCTTGACTGACCTTTATGATAAAATAACCTATATGAACCTTCATCATAACTTTTGAACCATAAAAAATAGAGACTTCATATTTATTAGTTTGCATACTCCAATAATTAAGTTCTTTCAAATGACACCATGGTCAATGACCTTGTGATCCTGACTATGACGCATATGTTAAAAAGTGTTATCGTTTCTTGCTGCTGGGCGCATATTGTTTCACAAACACATTATCTTTGAGAGTCCACAGGTTTAATTAGAGTTAGAGAGTGAACAATTTGAAAACAATTTTGTCCCCTTTTAAGTTCTTACAGTCTTAGTCCCTTTTCAAAAATATACTGCATTCTTTGAATTCGTCCAATTGAAGGTAGGGCGAAAGAGGCGAAATAAAACAGGGGTGAAAATTTCCCTGTTTACATATTTAGGTACAAACTGTTATTCTAGAATAGTATAACTATACTATTCATCTTTATATTGATTGATTGATTGGTTGAATGTATGTTGCTTAACGTCCCTCTCGAGAATTTTTCACTCATATGAAGACACCGTCACTTGCTGCAACAAAGTTCGTCCTGTACTCGGCATGCAGGGCCATTAAGCAGTGAGAAATCTCTTTTGTGGCAGCACTGCGACGTTGGACCTCGGTCTCATTCGAAAGACTGGTCTTCTTGTCTTAATGTGTGATTCAAACCCGTTACTTGAGGATTGCCTCCTTTTTTTGCGGCTCTAAAGCAGACAACTCTCTAACCACTGCCTTCATGCAGTCATCCACCTTTATATTGAAACTACATAAACCTACACAAGTATTGCAGATTCAAGTTTGGTTGAATCATATCCCCAGGATGGGGTTACATTTATTGATTTAATTTAAACATAAAATATGTAGGAAAAAAAATATGAAAAATATGACCATTAATTACTGAGATTAGCTCTCTGGCTCATGGAGTTCTTTTTTTCATGGACCTCTTGTGTTTGTACAAAATTATAATTATAACCACCGCGTACGTATGCAATGAAAATATACTCTATTTCATTATTTTGATGGAAAAAACAACAACACGAAACTACTTAACTAAAAGATTAATCACGTATATTTAACTACATGTACTTTGTAACTGTCCTGTTTTCCAATATTACAGATTGTCCTTCAATATCTCTTGGAGGAATTTCATCTGAAGGACCGGACGTTGTCATACAATATTCAATTTCTGTATCTAAGGACTGTATTCCATTGACAACCCTGTCTTGGAGAAAGAATGGTTGTAGTTTGAAACCATCGGACGAACCAGATACATATGTTGGTGGAACTCTTGAAGATACCTTTCTAAAAATTTGCAACGTTGTTGGTGGCAATTCTGATAAATATGAATGCACCGTTACAAATATTTTCGGCGAGGCCTCAATTATCTTCATTTTAGGTAATCTCTTTTTATTTCCATTCGTTAATTCTTAAATATTAAAATGCAATGTATTTTCCTTTATTTCATATGAGAGCCATTTCTTTTCATAACAGTAAAACAAGTTTTTTAACGCCATCTCTTTGATAATGAGCTATTACATCAATAAAACAGTCATGACACACAGCTCAATAATACACCATCCTACTTTGTAAGGTTACATATGCAGACAAAAAGTAAAAATTGAGGACCTTTAATCATTTAAATACCAAATTTCAACCATTGCAGATGAAGAAAAAGACATGAAATGCTTGTATATTTTGCTTGTAGCTTGTATTTTTTTCTGCAATAGTTATTTTTTCATTTTTTAATAATGAACGGTATCCAGATTCCTGATAGTGTTGTGTTGAAACATATTATCTTGATGAAATTTTATTTGCGTACATTGTTTGCATTTATAAAACTTTCATTCTGTGTAACTGTTGTAGATTGATATCTTAAATTGATCTACAGCAACCAAAGACTTCAATTCCGAATTCTTTCTTTTGATTTTCCCGCATATTCTTCTGCAATTTTTTATTAACAGCATGGGGTGACCAACGCTGCCCCTTGTTGTTTTTAATAAACTGCAACTCGCAAAACATTAAGCTATACTAGTATTTAGTACAAAACTATGTTTGTGCATGCAAATCATTTTGTTATGATTTAAGAATGTCTGTTATTATTTGGTAATTCGAAAATCCAACCATTGCAGAAAAAATATCGCATGACATGCTTACGCAGAATATATATGTATATATTAACCGCAATACCAGTTAAATTTTTGCAACATTGCAATGATTACTAGATATATTGTTATTGTTTATGTCATTAACCTATTCTTATTTCTTGTTTCGGGCCTTTGCCCACGAACCTTTTGTTAATATTTATGTTTGAAAAAATTGGATGCACAAATGCAACGAAGTATTAATTCAGTTATAATAATTATTATATAATTATTAATTACTTTAATGAAAATGAACCCACATAACCAATGAACTAAAAAATCTTTGACCATGTAAAGTGTTCACGTTACAACTTTGAAATTGTCCTATTTACCAATTATATAGATTGCCCTACAATATCTCTTGGAGGAATTTCAACAGAAGGACCGGACGTTGTCATAGAATATACAGTTTCTGTATCTAAGGACTGTATTCCATTGACAACCCTGTCTTGGAGAAAGAATGGTTGTAGTTTGAAACCATCGGACGAACCAGATACATATGTTGGTGGAACTCTTGAAGATACCTTTCTAAAAATTTGCAACGTTGTTGGTGGCAATTCTGATAAATATGAATGCACTGTTACAAACATTTTCGGCGAAGCGACCATTTCCTTCATTTTAGGTAATAGAAGTTTTTATATATATATATATATATATATATATATATATATATATATATATATATATATATATATATATATATATATATATATATATATATATATATATATGCCACTTTTTGTTTTCTTCATTTATAAATTTTGTACATTCACTTTATAGTTTGTCCTTCATTTCGTATGAGAACCACTTACGTTCAGCATCCTTTTTAAAAATCACATTAAACAATATATTGAAAAGATTGAAATTCATGAAATGGTTTAATTTTTTTCCATTAGTTTATTTTCATTAAAATTTAGTTCAATATTAATGCAAAAATTATTATATGCATATGCTTGACTTTTGTCTTAAAATTTAATTATTTGTAGATGACATACAGTGCAGCTCGAAAGAATGCCAGGGTATCTTGCTTTGTTGTTTACTTCTAGATGAATTTCGATTTCTTAAATTTGAACCAGACCAGTGGAAAGAAAAGTTAAATCAATCTAAGGAATTTTGTTCTGTGGTGAAAAAAGAAACCACAGAAAACGCACTTGACGCAATAGAATATGAAACATTACATGAATACATTGAATTTAAAGATGAAGAGTATTGCTTGATCTCCCCAGACCGTATTTTCCAATCTTTCTTGCAAAGAAGCGGGTTCCTAGATTTTTTCGTGAAGTATTCTACACCCCCTAACCTTGGCATCTTTTGTCGATCTCCTGGATACAGAAAGGATGAAGGTGAAATATGCTGCAATCTCAGCCCTGAGCAATTTAAAAATCTTGTGCAACAACTAAAGTTCGACATTCTCTCTAACAATTCTATCACAGACGAAACTTGTCATCAAATTATTGAAGATGAATGTAAGTTCTTTAAAATTTATATTTAATATGTAACACAATTATCAATGTTCTTTTTTGTCTGATAAGTCAAAACAAGCTTTATTCAAAAAATATGTTAATTGTTCTTTTAAAGATTGAAGATAAATGTGAACCAGTAGAAAATTCCATTAAATGATTGATTTTATATGTGTTTTTTTTTTAATTCACTGACAGTGAACATTCCAAAAGGCATTCTGAGTTTAGGAAAAGAAGGTATACAAAATTATCTTCGTGATCTCAGAAGTGGTGAACATAAAGTCTTTGTTGCCAGATGTATGTTAGTGGGTTGTGAGGGGGCAGGAAAGACAAGTCTTCTCCAACGGCTGCAAGGAAAAGATAATCCAGATCCCCCGTCAACAAGAGGATTAGATACCCACGTCAATATTTTCACAGTAAACGAGGATAGACTTGATGGTCAGTTGCACATGGTCTGGACATTGTTCAGTCTAGAATAGCGAAATACTATTTTTATTTAATCCTTAGCTTCAAGACTTGAGGGAGGCGTTTTTTTCACTACAATTACTTCAAATCGTGAAAAACAGCAATAGCTAAACCAATGAGTAAAATAATTTCTTCCTATAAAAGTGTTTTTGATTTTGTAAACTGTTTTCTGTAATATTGATTTGTTTCAACATACTTATTTAATCTTTAATTTCAGTCACAGCCAACCAAAATAAACCAAGTCTTCTATCCAACTTAAACACTGAAGAAGATCCAAATACAAATCAAGCAGAACAAGACCATGGAGATCAACCCTTAACAAAAACAAGATTTGGGGGCTCTTTTGTAGAAAAAAGAGTTGAGAATTCTGCGTCTTTCAATGAAACCCCTTTAAACATACAAGAAAATAATGAACAGGTTTCAGAAGTTTCTGAATATAGCAAAACCAGACTAAACGAAGTATTCAATGAAAATGCAATTCCAGACGGACCAGTTTTGGGAAATAAAGGGTCAACCACTACTGAACCAAGTAAAGAAAACGACGAGGATGTTGAAACGATCGAATTTGGTCCCCTCTCGACTGATGATGCAAATATCTCCCCTGATACTGACATTACATTTCAGATATTGTCTGAGTGTTTTACAGACAAGGATAAAAAAATAATAACATTTTTTGACTTTGCTGGTCAATTTGCATATTATGCCTGTCATCACATATACTTTTCCCCGAATGATTTTTATATCTTAGTTATGGATATCAAAAAAAAAATTTGACCACATGGTGTACAAGGACAGAGCTAAAGAAACACTCAACCAAGATGACAAAACTGAAGAAGAATTGAATAAAATGGAAAGATCAGTGTATAGTGGTTGGACATACTTAGGTAAAATGACTTTTACTATCATATTTGTTAAAGACATATTTTTTGAATGGAGGTTATTCAAGAAACAATGAAACAACGAGTATTTCTTATAAATAGTTAAATACTATAAATGTTTGTCAAGTTCTTAGGAATGTTATACGAACAAAAAATTGATGTAATACATAGTAATTGTTAAACGCAATAATATGAAACAAGTTATCGTTAAAAAATATTATATTAAGAAAATGCATTTATCAAACAAAAGCTTTCTTTTCCAATTTTCATTCTTTTAGAGATGTTTAAATGAAAATTTGTATGTATCCCGTCTTTGTGAAGAAGGGGGTGTTTGATTTAATTCTCTAGCTTTCCACAAACTTATCACGATTTGCGTGTTATTATAAACCAAGATCAACGTTAAGTTGGAGGAAATTTGGTATTACGTTATATGTCAGATGCTCGTCATCTTTTTGGCATTCTTTCGCAAATTTAAAAGAAACATCGGTCGATCTTATGCTTTAGGTATTTTCACTTCTTTTGATGAACTTTGGTTTTGATTACTAGTACCTTATCTAAATGAGTCATCTATTATTATTATTACATTTATCGTTTACCTTTTCTGTATTTAAGCACTTCGAAATATACTCTATAGATATCCGTTTCTAAGATTATGGCATTTTTTTAATTGCTGAAATCCTTTTACATAACCTACCAGAAAATACTGAAGTAAACTAGCATTAACATAAGATTGTAATGGTAGGGTTCGTCGGGCATAGATAGTATAATTTTACCACCGGCACCATTCCCAAAATTCCAATTTTGAATGCCAGATGAAGTTTTGAAAAATGTTTCCTGTTTTCCTAAATATCTTACAAATTCTTGAGATCCGCGAACGTCCCTCAACCCTTGAATCATTTTTCTAAAAACAGAATTCATGATGGAAATGATCTCCCAAAAATATGTAATTTAGATTTTCATATATTTTTTTTAGAGTTTACAGAATATTGGCTACAATCTATTCTGTCTCATACCGTTGGACTGACACCGAATGAAAAGATGGAGGACAGTGATGGTATGGATAGAGCGCCTCTGATTCTCGTGGCAACTCACGCGGAAGGAATATCTAGAAAGGTGAAATAAATTTTAAAACCGGTCTCTTTCTCATTTATTTATAAAATACAGCGTATTTTTTTAAAATAATTATAATGCTGAAGTAATCATTCTAAATAGGTATTCAATTTCGCACTGAATTTTGAACTGATTTTTCTATTTTCCGATCATGACATGGCACATGGTGAATGTAATCGGCCGACAGGGAAAACTTAATCCTCCAGGGCGCCTGTTCCCTTGTCTTTTCATTTTAGAGGTCCTTGCAATTGTTTATTCTGTTTCTTTTTCGTATTGTTGGAGCTTGATCGTTGTTCGTAAAATCTGTACATCATCGTTACAATGAGAAAAAAAAGTAACATAATAGTTCCAAATAAAGCAGATCACTTTTAGAGATTTCGGATTTTAGGAATTACGAGCTATTTTACTCGAGAACTTTATTTAAAAGTGAATCCCATACTGTATATTAAATCCCGAGAACATAACTTCACAAAAGGACTGTTGATTTAGATATTTTAAAGCCATGTTTTTTGACAATATACAAAGATGAGTAATTTTATTCAGCGAATGGCACATCTCGTAAAATAATAACACGATTATTGATATCTTGAGTAGAATTATATTTGAAAACATCATCACCCTTTAAATTAATGGTAAATGATTTCAGTATATTGAATCTAATGAGATTTATCCACTTTGTAGGAAGGCGAAGCCTACTTTCGAGATCTTCGTGACAAATTACCGAAGTTAAGTGCCCATGTTGATTATGGAAAAGCGTTCAGTACTGCTTTTGGTGACAATCTTCAGGAAATCAAGAACTGCATATTGAACGTAGTCCAGACGCTTCCAAATTGGGGAAAAAATATTCCAATGTCTTGGTTCTACATTGAATGCCAGATAAGAAAACTAAAAAAGTTGAAAATAATAACTTTGGAAGGACTCTTGGAAAACTGTATGACAAATGATATTGGAATACAGAGTCAAAATGATCTCAAAACACCACTTAGATTTCTCAGTAACATTGGGGTTGTTTTATATTTTGACGAAGAATTCCTTAAACAGGTTATTATTCTAGATGTCCAGTGGTTCGTTGATGCTTTTAAACATGTAATCACGGATGCGGAACATGCAAAATTGGATGTCGACCAAAAATTGTATGAAGAATGGAAATCATTCAGTGAAACGGGTCTGTTAACTAGTTACCTTTTGCATTCGATATGGAAACGCTGTCCAGAAGGTGCTTTGTACATTTCAAAGAAAAGAGAAATACTTTCTTACATGGTGAGGCTAAACCTCTTGACGGTTGTATCAAAGGATACATGGTATTGTCCTTGTATGAACAAGCAAATATTTCCAACAAAAGAGTTTGAGCACTTAGAAAACTCATCTCCTTTGTGCTTCCAGTTCAGTTATCTTCCAAAAGATATGTTTCATCGCGTTATTGCTGCTTGCTGTAATCAGCTGAAATGGACAATTTTCAAAATGGAATATCTTTGCATATACCAGATGGCAACCCTTTTTGACGTAAATGGAAGTAAGGTGTTGGTTGGCATGTACAGTATCAACAAAATTGTGGTACAGTACCTTGACATTTCTCAGTCAAAAATGGTTGATAACTTGGGCGTGCGTGGAAAAATTACCAAAGTTATTGACATGTCAGCAGAAAGGTTGAAAAATTGCACATATGAAGTAGGCTATATGTGTCAAAAGAACGTTTTTGGAAAGGAAAATGTCCCAATATCGCATTTTATAGCAGAATCTAAGATGACTGGAGAGAGAATAAATTGTCCTAAATGCGGATTTCAGAGAAAAGTCATAGTTGAAGAAATCATTTGGAAGGAGGTAAAATTAATATTTAATTACTTTGTTCTTTAACGTCCTTTTCAAGAATGTCCAGGAATATCGCATATTGATTATTTTAAATATTAAATCCTACACTACACACAAAGGTATGCAGAAGTTACCGATTGCAATGAACTTGTAAACACGACGTCATAAGAAAAAAATGTAATTAGGATACAGTTAAGGCGGGTAATTTTTACAGTGAAAATGCATTTAAACATATTTTATTCGTGTAATTATAAGATCAAAGAAAAATTCCCTAGTTCTGACGTACAGGATTCTCAAGTTTAACATTGAGGTGCATTTTTAAGAAAAAAAATTCGCAAAAGTAGATACTATATATGGTTTAATTGCTATTTTTATTATTTTCTTATATAAATTATAATTCTACTTATTATTTATTTTAATAAATTATAAATAAAGAAGATACTTTCCAGAAATTGAAGGTATTAGCTAATGAAGTTATGAAATACCTTCGCACATATTTCATTCCGAATTTATAAACTTTTAATTAAATTTCAAGAATATACAAGTTATGGAGAAACAATTTATCAACTATTTTTTGAATTTGATCTTGGATACACTCTTTTGGTATGAAAAGCTGTTTATTGCCTAAACGCTGTACACATTATATATTAGCTTTATCATGTGACCGTCAAAGAAACTAAATTCGATTAAACATTTTTTTTTTTTTTTACAATTTACATTAAATTTATTAAATTATTAATTTTCTAAAAATTATTTTTTTTTCAAGGCTGATAAGTACAATAATTTTTTCTCACAAAAATAACCAATATAACATTAGCTTTTTTTCCTTGTCATTGTTGCTTAAATTCAATTATTTGTTTCATTTTGCTTAATTTATGTGAAATAAGACCATTGATTTGTATTATTAAAAATAATTATTTTAAAATTCGCTATGTATTATTAATATTATCTATTAAATAATTGTTTCTAGTTTTATCTGCATAATTACTTCTTGAATGTTTTCCACACATGTAATAAATTTTATATAGAATGAGACGTTGACTCTCTTTTCAAGTCATTGAAGGATATGAGACAAGACAGTGGAAGCAGGGAACTTATTCACAGTAAGATAAACCTTTAAGGAAACATATTTATACAGAAACAATTCTTAAAAGTTGAAAGATACTGAAAAAATGTATTGTATTCTATTCATATCAAGTTGCAAGGTTGAAAAAATTATTTTAATATGTATTACCTAACAAGCTCTTGCCAAAGACTTAAATATAGAGGGATTGATAAATAAAAAAGGAATATAATGTTATAATTATTGTTTCAAAGTTATAGTGAGGAGTTTTAGCTCACCCGAGCCGAAGGCTCAAGTGAGCTTTTCTGATCAAAATTTGTCCGTTGTCTGTCGTCGTCGTTGTTCTAGTCGTTGTCGTCGTAAACTTTTCACATTTTCACCTTCTTCTCAATAACCACTCAGCCAATTTCCCTACATTGATAAAAAAAAATTTTTGGTAAATTTCAATTTGTTACTTACAGTTTACGATAGCTCTTTCGGTACTTACTTATTTAGATGAACATAACATTAAGGAGTATATAATTTTGGATGAGTGTGGATTTGTTGGGGTACCTCCCACCAACCCACAATAAAGAAAACTGCTTTTAAAGTTTTGATTAAAAATATTTATCGAGAATCTTCCTTAAGCAAGTGGAACTAAATTCCATACACTTTCCCACCACTAGCCTAAAACTTTTCTTTTTAGTGTGGATAATACAAAGTTTTTTTCTCATGATAATGTCCTCTCTTTTAAATTTGTCCTATAAACAAGCTTGACATTGTTTTCTTTGCTTTTACTTAGACTATTAAATTCGAAAATAATATGACGTATAATTGATTTTACATTCCTGTTCTCTCATTGCATATGGCCAGGACTTCAAAAATGTAAGGAAATTATATAACATGAATTGGTATAAAATATTCCTGTTTTATTTTGTCAAGAAGATGATTTAGCTACCTTCTAAATTTTCATAGTACTTTTATCTTTAAATAAGCTATTGTGTAAAAGAATAGTTTCCTTGATCGTTATCTGAGTCGAAAGCTCAAGTGAGCTTTTCTGATCACATTTTGTCCGCCGTCCGTCCGTCCGTGCGTCTAGCTGTCTGTCTAGCTTTCTGTCTGTCTGTCCGTCTGTAAACTTTTCACATTTTCGAGTTCTTCTCAAGGATCACTGAGCCCCTCACAAGGGGAGATAATTAAGAAAAGACAAAAATAGGGTGGGGTCATTAAACATCTTTTCAAGAACCACTGGGCCAGAAAAGCTGAAACTTATGTGGAAGCATCCTAGGATAGTGTAAATTTTAAATTGTTAAAATCCTGACCCCCGGGGGAAGTTCGGGGAAACAAAAGGAAATCAAAGTTATACATAGAAATTTATAGGAAAAATCTTTGAAAATCTTCTCAAGAACCACTGGGCCAGAAAAGCTGAAACTTACATGGAAGCATCTTGGGGTAGTGTAGATTCTAAATTGTTAAAATCATGAACCCAGGGGGTGAAGCAGGGCCACAATGGGGAATCAAAGTTTTACATAGAAATATATAGGAAAAAACTTTTAAAATCTTCTTCTCAAGAAGCACTGGGCCAGAAAATCTGAAACTTATGTGGAAGCATCCTGGGGTAGTGTAAAATTTAAATTCTTCAAATCATGATCCCCAGGGGTTGGGCGGGGCCACAATAGGGAATGAAAATTTCACATAGAAATATATAGGAAAAATCTTTGAAAATCTACTCAAGAACCACTTGGCCTGAAAAGCTGAAACTTTTGTGGAAGCATCCTGGGGTAGTAGATTCTAAATTGTTTTAATCATGAGCCCCGAGGTATGGCTGGGACACAATGGGGAATTAAAGCTTTACAATGGGGAATCAAAAAGCATCCTATGGTAGTGTAGATTTCAAATTGTCTAAATTTTGATCAGTGGGGTAGGGTGGGGTCACAATATGTATTACAAGGGAGAAATGTGGTAAAGAATGGAATGGTTAAAGCATGTAAGGTGAACGATGTGGCCCGTGGGCCTCTTATTTATACGTTGCACTTTGGTTGCCTGATGTATTTTCACCATAGCCCATGTGTTAAAAGTATATTTTGAACAAAACTTAATCTAAACTATCTTAGGACGCTACCACCATATTCATATGACTAATCATGGCTTTTCTGTCCTCGAGAACGCTGGGAAAATACAACGTCATAAGCGAAAAGTCAAAAATTGCGGTTACATTTTCAAATATATACTTTGTGTATAAATAATATTTACAAGCAGTAAACAAACGTCCCAATGCTCTTTTAAACACCGTTGAAGTTATGAAACTACATCTTAAAAAAACAATTCAAGGGACCTGAACACAGATTTGAAGTTAAAATTGTCTCAAAATTTTCACTGTAATATATTGACTAAAATGTTGCTATAGTATTTCACAAGAAAACATAATGAAAAATATAACAAACATTTAACACATACGATAAAACAAAAAGATTTAACAAATCCGGTGAAAAATTGGGAGAAATTGAGAAACATGCTAAAGGTGGTATGTTATTTCTTTGCCCAAGATACATATGCGAAAACATAGGCGGGGAAATTTATGTGTCGGATGACATCAAAAACATTGTTATAGTTTTATCAAAAAACGGCGAGACCAAATTTATATACAGCGGACAAAAGTCAGAACAGAACAGCTTTTTAGCTCACCTGAGCCAAAGGCTCAAGTGAGCTTTTCTGATCAAAATTTGTCCGTTGTCTGTCGTCGTTGTTGTCGTTGTTGTCGTCCATGTCGTTGTCGTTGTCGTCGTTGTAAACTTTTCACATTTTCATCTTCTTCTCAAGAACCACAGGGCCAATTTCAACCAAACTTGCTACAAAGTGTCCTGGGGTAAAGGGGATTCAAGTTTGTTCAAATGAAGGGCCACGTCCTTTTGCAAGGGGAGATAATTATGAATTAGAGAAAAATTAATGGCATTTTTAAAAAATCTTCTTTTCAGGAACCACTGGGCGAGGAAAGATGAAACTCATGTGGAATCATCCTCAGGTAATGTAGATTCAAGTTTGTTTAAATCATGACCCCCGGGGCTAGGGTGGGGCCAAAATGGCCGATCAAAGTTTTACATAGGAATATATAGGAAAAATCTTTAAAAATCTTCTTCTCAAGAACCACCGAGGTAGAAAAGCTGAAACATGTTGAAGCATCCTCAGGTAGTGTAGATTCAAGTTTGTTCAAATCATAACCCCTGGGGGTAGGGTGGGGCCAAAATGGCTGATCAAAGTTTTACATAGGAATATATAGGAAAAATCTTTAAAATCTTCTCAAGAACCATTGAGACGGGAAAGATTAAATTCATGTGAAATTTACCTCAGGTAGTGTAGATTCAAGTTTGTCCAAATCATGACCCCCGGGGGTAAGGTGGGGCCAAAATGGCCGATCAAAGTTTAACATAGGCATATATAGCAAAACCTTTTAAAATCCTCTTTTCAAGTACTTCAAATCCATGCTTAGTGATAGTTATATGGAATCATTCTCAGGTACTGTAGATTCTAAATTGTTCAAACCATGATCCCCTTGGAGGTTAAAATTCAAGCCCCCCCCTCCCCCCCCCAACTCAGTAAACTTTCAGTTCTGATCTGATATGTGTTTTTTCCTAGCAAATTGCTCAGGTGAGCGATGTGGCCCCTGGGCCTCTTGTTTTTCTTTCACTCTGCTATTATAATAACTTTTCAGCTCCAATAACTTCAGATATTGTAATCGAGCGAAGAAAAAAAAGCAGATCGATGTACTAGTATATCGATTTCATATTTTATTATTTGATGCTGATCTGATATAACTATTCACAAAATCGGAATAGAATGGTGATTCCCTGAAAATTTACTGCTGGGTGATTCATTTGGCACAAGATATACAACCGAATTACTATTGATGTTACTCGGACACAGTAAGGTGTCGTCCATTGATCGAAGTACATTATTCATAATATTATCGGATGAGCTACTAAATTGTGCACCGATTACAATGGGAAAAAAAATCATCCAACAATACCCCTGACTCTAAGTTAAAATCTCGTTATTTAAGTTGACAACAATCACTTTATGACGAATAACTTTTATCCTCCCCAGAGAAACCATTAATGACATCAGCTTTTAATTCTGGTTGGTTGTATACTGCGAAGTGTTTTATGTACTCATTGTTGTGATTTCTTTTGCACATGTTACCGTCAGTGCACTCTAGGCGTTTATGGTTGGCCGTTCTACTCACAATTATTTATTTTTACTCCACTAAAATTATTTTACTGCAGTAAAAATAAAACACTGGCCATTGCTACTCACAATTAAATATTTTTTACTCCAGTAAAAATATTTTTACTTAAGTAAAAATATTTTTACTCCAGTAAAAATATTTTTACTCCAGTAAAATTATTTTTACCCCAGTAAAAATAATATATTCCAAAATGCAATGTAGCCATTTAACTCACAATTTATAAATTTTACTCCTGTAAAAATATTATTACTGAAGTAAAAATATAACACCTGCCATATCTTCTCACAATTAAATATTTTTACTGAAGTAAAAATTAACCAATCACAGTCCATGTAAGAAAATTGGTGACCCACAGGTCAACAGGGAAATTCCTAGGACTGCTTAAACATGACATTTAGTAATGGATAGGTTTTGTGCACTAAGTATATGACATGACCTAGAAGATAGTTCATTTACATACATCCAGGTCATACTTCAACATGTTAATCTAGCTATAAACAAATACAAATTTCACCATTACAATTATTTTTTTTATTTTCATCTCAAAGAAGACCACTTGGAGTAAATGAGAGAATTATTGAGTAAGAATACAGATTTTACCTGAAACCACTAGAAACCACTACCGGTAAATCCTGGATTAAATACATATAAGACATCCTTTAGGTTTAACTTGGTCTTTATATACTTATCTTTCTTTATTTAATTTTCCAAAAGACTATATTTACATTGTAGCCCGAGTTAGATTTACATCACAGGTATACACATTATTGTGAGCTAAGCCTAGAGGTGTATTATCGTTGATCAAATTTTTACTTTATCATTATTATATTATTTTCCCCTCGTTTTTGCACAGAATATAGATATCAGAGAGTAACTGATATATTGATCTATATCTTCTTGTTTGAACATATGTCTACAATACCTACACTGTAAACGATACATTCGAAATTATGTGGACTAAAATACTATAACTTTGGAAAGAAAAGACAAATAAGTAGAAAAAGCTGCTAAACGCACACAGTCATTGATGGTGTGTTTTTTTCTTCTTACAATTATTCCCCTTTCATATTTTCCGTTGTTTATTTGTGATGTCTTACGTATGTCATGCCTCCATTTCCTTGTTTTAAGTTTCATAACATACTTTTCTATTGGTTGATTTTAACTTCAGTAAAAATATTTATTTGTGAGTAGAAATGGCCAGTGTTATATTTCTACTAAAGTAAAAATAATTTATTTGTGAGTTAGATGGTCAGTGTTACATTTTTACAGCAGTAAAATGAATTAATTGTGAGTAATGTGGCCAAAAAGTATTCTTACTTCAGTGACAAAGTAAATGATTTTAACTGGGGTAAAAATAATTTTACTGAAGTAAAATATTTTTACTGGAGTAAAAACATTTAATTGTGAGTACATGTAGCAATGGCCAGTGTTTTATTTTTACTGCAGTAAAAATAATTTTAGTGGAGTTAAAATAAATAATTGTGAGTAGAACGGCCAACCATAGGCGTTTGCGGTTTTAGAATTACCGGTTTTTAGCTCACCTGAGCCGAAGGCTCAAGTGAGCTTTTATGATCACATTTTGTCCGTCGTCCGTCCGTCCGTCTGTCTGTCCGTCTGTAAACTTTTCACATTTTCGACTTCTTCTCAAGAACCACTGGGCCAATTTTGACCAAACTTGGTACAAAGCATCCTCGGGTAAAGGGGAATTTAAATTGTAAAAATGAAGGGACATATCCCCTCGCAAGGGGAGATAATCAAGAAAAGACAAAAATAAGGTTGGGTCATTAAAAAATCTTCTTCTCAAGAACCACTGGGCCAGTAAAGCTGAAACTTATGTGGAAGCATACTGGTATAGTGAAGATTCTAAATTGTTCACATCATGACCCCCGGGGGAAGGGCGGGGCCACAATGGGGAATCAAAGTTTTATATAGAAATATATAGGAAAAATCTTTGAAAATCTTTTTCTCAAGAACCACTGGGCCAGAAAAGCTGAAACTTATGTGGAAGCATCCTGGTATAGGGTAGATTCTAAATTGTTCACATCATGACCCCCGGGGGAAGGGCGGGGCCACAATGGAGAATCAAAGTTTTATATAGAAATATATAGGAAAAATCTTTGAAAATCTTTTTCTCAAGAACCACTGGGCCAGAAAAGCTGAAACTTTTGTGGAAGCATCCTGGTATAGCGTAGATTCTAAATTGTTCACATCATGACCCCCGGGGGAAGGGCGGGGCCACAATGGGGTATCAAAGTTTTACATAGAAATATATAGGAAAAATCTTTGAAAATCTTCTTCTCAAGAACTACTGGGCCAGAAAAGCTGAAACTTATGTGGAAGCATCCTGGTGTAATGTAGATTCTAAATTGTTCAAATCATGACCCCCGGGGGAAGGGCGGGGCCACAATGGGGAATCAAAGTTTTATATAGAAATATATAGGAAAAATCTTTGAAAATCTTCTCCTCAAGAACCACTGGGTGTTACATTTTTACAGCAGTAAAATGAATTAATTGTGAGTAATGTGGCCAAAAAGTATTCTTACTTCAGTGACAAAGTAAATTATTTTAACTGGGGTAATTAATTTTACTTGAGTAAAATATTTTTACTGGAGTAAAAACATTTAATTGTGAGTACATGTAGCAATGGCCAGTGTTTTATTTTTACTGCAGTAAAAATAATTTTAGTGGAGTAAAAATAAATAATTGTGAGTAGAACGGCCAACCATAGGCGTTTGCGGTTTTAGAATTACCGGTTTTTAGCTCACCTGAGCCGAAGGCTCAAGTGAGCTTTTATGATCACATTTTGTCCGTCGTCCGTCCGTCCGTCTGTCTGTCCGTCTGTAAACTTTTCACATTTTCGACTTCTTCTCAAGAACCACTGGGCCAATTTTGACCAAACTTGGTACAAAGCATCCTCGGGTGAAGGGAAATTTAAATTGTAAAAATGAAGGGACATATCCCCTCGCAAGGGGAGATAATCAAGAAAAGACAAAAATAAGGTTGGATCATTAAAAAATCTTCTTCTCAAGAACCACTGGGCCAGTAAAGCTGAAACTTATGTGGAAGCATACTGGTATAGTGAAGATTCTAAATTGTTCACATCATGACCCCCGGGGGAAGGGCGGGGCCACAATGGGGAATCAAAGTTTTATATAGAAATATATAGGAAAAATCTTTGAAAATCTTTTTCTCAAGAACCACTGGGCCAGAAAAGCTGAAACTTATGTGGAAGCATCCTGGTATAATGTAGATTCTAAATTGTTCACATCATGACCCCCGGGGGAAGGGCGGGGCCACAATGGAGAATCAAAGTTTTATATAGAAATATATAGGAAAAATCTTTGAAAATCTTTTTCTCAAGAACCACTGGGCCAGAAAAGCTGAAACTTTTGTGGAAGCATCCTGGTATAGCGTAGATTCTAAATTGTTCACATCATGACCCCCGGGGGAAGGGCGGGGCCACAATGGGGTATCAAAGTTTTACATAGAAATATATAGGAAAAATCTTCGAAAATCTTCTTCTCAAGAACCACTGGGCCAGAAAAGCTGAAAATTATGTGGAAGCATCCTGGTGTAATGTAGATTCTAAATTGTTCAAATCATGACCCCCGGGGGAAGGGCGAGGTCACAATGGGGAATCAAAGTTTTACAAATAAATATATAGAAAAATCTTTGAAAATCTTCTCCTCAAGAACCACTGGGTGTTACATTTTTACAGCAGTAAAATGAATTAATTGTGAGTAATGTGGCCAAAAAGTATTCTTACTTCAGTGACAAAAAAAAAATGATTTTAACTAGGGTAAAAATAATTTTACTGAAGTAAAATATTTTTACTGGAGTAAAAACATTTAATTGTGAGTACATGTAGCAATGGCCAGTGTTTTATTTTTACTGCAGTAAAAATAATTTTAGTGGAGTAAAAATAAATAATTGTGAGTAGAACGGCCAACCATAGGCGTTTGCGGTTTTAGAATTACCGGTTTTCGACTTCTTCTCAAGAACCACTGGGCCAATTTTGACCAAACTTAGTACAAAGCATCCTCGGGTGAAGGGGAATTTAAATTGTAAAAATGAAGGGACATATCCCCTCGCAAGGGGAGAAAATCAAGAAAAGACAAAAATAGGGTTGGGTCATTAAAAAATCTTCTCCTCAAGAACCACTGGGCCAGTAAAGCTGAAACTTATGTGGAAGCATCCTGGTATAGTGTAGATTCTAAATTGTTCACATCATGACCCCCGGGGGAAGGGCGGGGCCACAATGGGGAATCAAAGTTTTATATAGAAATATATAGGAAAAATCTTTGAAAATCTTCTTCTCAAGAACCACTGGGCCAGAAAAGCTGAAACTTATGTGGAAGCATCCTGGTATAGTGTAGATTCTAAATTGTTCAAATCATGACCCCCGGGGGAAGGGCGGGGCCACAATGGGGAATCAAAGTTTTATATAGAAATATATAGGAAAAATCTTTGAAAATCTTCTCCTCAAGAACCACTGGGCCAGAAAAGCTGAAAATTATGTGGAAGCAACCTGGTATAGTGTAGATTCTAAATTGTTCAAATCATGACCCCCGGGGGAAGGGCGGGGCCACAATGGGGAATCAAAGTTTACACAGAAATATATAGGAAAAATCTTTGAAAATCTTCTTCTCTAGAACCACTGGGCCAGAAAAGCTGAAAATTATGTGGAAGCATCCTGGTATAGTGTAGATTCTAAATTGTTCAAATCATGACCCCAGGGTGAAGGGCGGGGCCACAATGGGGTATCAAAGTTTTACATAGAAATATATTGGAAAAATCTTTGAAAATCTTCTTCTCAAGAACCACTGGGCCAGAAAAGCTGAAACTTATGTGGAAGCATCCAAGTATAATGTAGATTCTTAACTGTTCAAATAATGACCCCCGGGGGAAGGGCGGGGCCACAATGGGGAATCAAAGTTTTATATAGAAATATATAGGAAAAATCTTCTCAAGAACCACTGGGTCAGAAAAAGTAAAGCTTATGTGGAAGCATTCTGGGGTAGTGTAAATTCTTAATTGTAGGAATCATGACCCCCGGGGGAAGGCGGGGCCATTATAGGGAATCAAAGTTTTACATAGAAATATATAGGAAAAATCTTTGAAAATCTTCTTCTCAGGAACCACTGGGAAAAAAAGCTGAAACATATGTGCCCATGGAAGGATCATGGGGTAGTGTAGATTTCAAAATGTCTAAATTATGATCAGTGGGGTAGGGTGGGGATGCATTATGTATAACAAGGGGGAAATCTGGTAAAGAACAGAATGGTCAAAGCTTCTCAGGTGAGCGATGTGGCCCATGGGCCTCTTGTTATGATCACTGCAGAAGATTGCAACAGAGAACGAAACAAGGGGTCATTCGCGGTCACTTATAGATCAACAACACCGTGCTAGATTGTTGAACATGTTTTAAATTTCATTGACCACAGGAAAATCGCGTAATCTATTATTAAAAATTTGTAATCGTGTTTATAATTGAATATTATTAATATTGGTCAATTTTTCAATTAGAAAGATTTTTGAAAGATTATGAATGTAAAATAGATAAAATATACGATTAATTTGACTTTCAAAGAGGTAAATGGCACCTTAATCTTTTAAATTTCAATGCTTGGTTAAAGTTTTCAAAAGTAAATAAAGAAAAAAATGTTTGGATTCCCGCAATGATACTTTTCAGATTATATACTACGAGGGTTATGTTTCATAAAGTGTTGAACATTTTTTCACCGCAAGTCCATTTTGTAGATCATAGTGTAAAGCACCCCTGCACGACCTACCGTATTTTTCCCTCTAAAAATTTGTTCTTATCAATACAAGACAGTCCTAAAACCGATTTTCTGCTGGCCAAGAAACGTTCTACTCGCTTCTGATGTACCCGTTAACGCTATACGTTATTGATTTCGTATGTATAGAAATGTAATCCGCGCGGTCACTTAACTTTTACATGTCCTACATATTAGCTAGTAATTAATTGGTCGAAGACGTAGGCTGACATGCGCGAGCATGCATACACCGTAAGCTTATATATATATAGAATCTAAATACTGCTCGTATGCATTAGACTGTCACTTGACAGCCGACTCGGTTTTTCTACTTTCACTTCTTTCATATCAGAAGTGATAAAGTCATTTGTTGTATATATACGTGTGCTATCGTGTACTTACATTAGTTATAGATAGCTATCGATACTGTCATATTATACAGTCATGAAGGCCAGGAAACTCCGTGTATTTACTCAAAAGATTTATTTATTTTTCCATAAAGGTGAAAAGGATCTCAAAGTTAGTGAAACAGTGAACAAAAAGACTACCAAACACAGTGAGGAAAAACCTATAAGAATTCGGGAATCTGCTCAAGGACCTTCTCCAAGTCACTCTCATGATCATGTCGATGGACACACGAAACCTGTGGATGCAGTGGTTACATCTCTGTACAGTGACATTGAGATTGATGATCATGGAGACGAAATTGACTCCCCGAAAACGACAGACAAACACAAAAAAGGTAGGTGGTGTCCAAAAGCACTTTTCTTATTTGAGAAAAAATTCTAAAATTTACTTAATTACTGATTTAATGAAACAATCAATTGAAAACATGCTTCATTGTCCGTAAAGGAGCAAAGCTTTTGTCTTATTATAGACATGCAAGACAATTTTACTTCAAATATAATTATAGATGACCGTCCGTTTGAAGAGCTTTCAGCAGAGGAAAGAGAACATAGAATTTCAGAGGTTGCAGACCGACTTAAGTTTATTGGGGACAAAGCAGTAGAGAGGTACAACACCGAGAGTTCGTCTTCAGCTGTGGAATCACCCCACGGGGAGGCCGGAAGTCACAGCTCTAGTAAGTCCTTTATAGATTTGCATCTTCATTATTCAACTGAATTAAAAGTCTTAGCAATTTTTTCTTGAGTAACTGAAGTATTATTTTTAATTTTTAACAATATTTTTTCAGATGATCAACTTGTGCAACAACTCATTGCAGAATTTCGCCGGGAAGGACATCGATTGTCTCAAGATGTAAGTTTAGGGTGATTTTCTACTCTAAATATTTCGACTTTCATTGGTACATAATGTTTCTGCATAAAATGAATTGTAACCCTAATTTAATACACGTAGTTTAGAAACTAACCATCATTGACCTTTTCAGTACAACCGTGGCTCACTCACCCCTGTTGTGCTAGACATTGCCAGGCAACACAACTACACACAGTTCAAAAAGGTCATCCATTCGTCCCTACATAGCACCATTGGCTGGGATCAGATTGCGCTCTATTTTTATCTGACCAGGACGGCGGTCCACGTGGCCAAGGGAAGTGTTGGTCTCGCTCAGATGGCTTATGACTACTTCAAGGAGACCTACTCCGGCTGGGTAGAGGATCGGGGTGGATGGGTAAGTTTTGTCTGCTTAAAATGCTGTTGGACATCTTTATTATATTCCCTTTAAATAGCTCTTAAGATAATTACTGAGTATATAGATTATTCTCAACTTTCTATGTTTTCTGTATATAAGAGCCTACGCAAAAAGAATTTTCCCAAATAAATTAAGAGTTATTCTTTTTGTAGGAAACGATGTTGGAAGAAACAGACTGCGAACTGGATTAGTTTTTTTCGTGATGACGTCATTCCCGAAGAAAAACCTAGCTAGTTACAGTGTATGTGATATCGGACAAACATCGACATTCCATCCTTTAAGGACTTGTGAAATCCATTTTCATTTCATATTTTTGTTATTGATCTCATCTTTTTTTTATATTATGGGTAAATCTAGAACATGTCAGTGCCAAAAGTCGATCATGTGATGGTTAAATTAAGTCACGTGACCTGCTTTAGAGGGAAATATATGTTGTATCCTGGTGCAATAATGTTTTATATTTTGTTTGTTTTCATTCTACATGTGTTCTTCTTTACAATAAAATTGGTACAATAACCTATTCATATTAATTGTGTTTTACTCATAGAAATGTGCTCTAATCATTTAATTAAATGGAGTTGGTTCAGATTTCGGTCAGGTATCAATAAACCCTTGAAGAATGAAAACTAGATTTTTTCCCTCTTTGACGCTTATTCTGATAATCATAGTCGCCCACATGGCGCAGTGGAAGAGGCCGGGTTTACTCGAGAGATACGGACTGTGGGACAATCAGTGGCGTATATTCCTTTTTGCTGATGCGTAGGTTAGTGTGAAGTCACAAAATGTAATTTAATCTGAGGCGCAGGATGGGTAGACAATATCAGGATAGGAAGACCACTTGATAACAACATTGAGAGCTTTGAACTATTTTTACTCTTCTTATAAGAAAATATGGAAACTTCCTTTCTGAATAATCGAAATACGATCAATATTTTTAACTTCCAAAAATATTTCCAGTTACCCATTTCACATCCTGCTCTAATCCTGTTGCTGTTTTTGAAATGGTCTGATAAACTTAGCGAGGCCGAGTCTGATTATTTCTGCCCTAGGGATTTTGATAATCAATTTTTACTGTTATGTTTATTGTTTAAGGATTAAAAAATCGAATGTTTACCACCCCGATTTCTTAGGGGGGGGGGGCATCTCAAAGTTGTCAAATTTTACTATTGGACCCTATGGGAATTTGTCGTAAAATCGCCAAATTATCAGATTTTCCCCATAATTTTTGTATTTCTGCCCTAGGGATTTCTTTTTCATTCAAGTAGATGAAAGTTAATGTAAAAAGTTACCAAATTGTGAAATTTCAAAAAAGTTCACTGTCTAGGTTGGTCTAGGCATTAATTACTAAGTGTTTTTTTTTCGAAGCCCAATACCTCTAAAATTGCTATATTACGGTATAAATACATACCTTTGCAGATAAATTATCGGCCCATTTTTTTCGGTAAAAACATCAATTTTTAGATTGCTAGAATGTTTCTTGGAAAGTTCTGTCCTCAGTTTTTAGTATAATATCCGTGGACGTCTTGAACATACAAGCGAGTCATGCTTTAAATTTCGGCTTTAAAAAGCACAACTGAAAACATTTACATGGAATAAGTTTAAAAGTGAGGATTGCTAGTTCAGCTTTTTTGACATTTGCAACAAAATACTGTTAGTATTAATAGGTAATATCTATTATCAACTCATCTTTCCCATTTTTAGCTCACCTGAGCCGAAGGCTCAAGTGAGCTTTTCTGATCACATTTTGTCCGGCGTCACTTTTCACATTTTCGACTTCTTCTCAAGAACCGCTGGGCCAATTTCAACCAAACTTGCCACAAAGCATCCTTGGGTTAAGGGGATTCAAGTTTGTTCAAATGAAGGGCAACGCCCTTTTCCAAGGGGAGATAATTATGAATTAGAGAAAAATTAATGGCATTTTTAAAAAATCTTCATCTCAAGAACCACTGGGCCAGAAAAGATGAAACTCATGTGGAATCATCCTCAGGTAGTGTAGATTCAAGTTTGTTCAAATCATGAACCCCGGGGCTAGGGTGGGGCCAAAATGGCCGACCCAAGTTTTACATAGGAATATATAGGAAAAATCTTTATAAATCTTCTTCTCAAGAACCACTGGGCCAGGAAAGATGAAACTCATGTGGAATCATCCTCAGGTAGTGTAGATTCAAGTTTTTTCAAATCATGACCCCCGGGGCTAGGGTGGGGCCAAAATGGCCGACCCAAAGTTTACATAGGAATATATAGGAAAAATCTTTGAAAATCTTCTTCTCAAGAACCACTGGGCCAGGAAAGATGAAACTCAGTTGGAATCATCCTCAGGTAGTGTAGATTCAAGTTTGTTCAAATCATGATCCCCGGGGCTCGGGTGGGGCCAAAATGGCCGATCAAAGTTTGACATAGGGATTTATAGGGAAACCTTTTAAAATCATCTTTTCAAGTGCTTCAAAGCTATGATTAGTGATATTAATATGGAATCATCTTCAGGTAGTGTAGATTCTAGTTTGTTCAAATCATGAACCCCTCGGGGGTTAAAATTCAAGGCCCCCTGCCCCCAGTAAACTTTCAGTTCTGATCTGATATCTGCTTTTTCCTAGCCAATGTGCTCAGGTGAGCGCTGTGGCCCCTGGGCCTCTTGTTCCAGCTTGGTTTAAAAGACCCAATGAGCATTTGTATGGATGAAAATAACAAGATTTACATAGGGCAAATTCGTAGTATTACAATCAAAGTCTTTAAGTTATCATACTAATATAGGACAAATCGGAGTACTCCATGTGCTTTTATTACCGTCATCCGATGAACGGAGAAAAAACAGGGTCAATTAAATTGGCAATTTTTGACAAACTTCGTGCTATGAAGCCAATGAAAATTGGCTTTGGTTATAATAATACTACCTAATTTTTTATTCAATAGATACGTATATTTCAATCTGTCCTCAGTGACACTGCTTGTATATTGCAAATACAAGCTTAAAATTTCAACTGAGTTGTAATTGCGTTAGTTGTTGCTATTTTTTTTTTAAGTTTTCATGTCTACAAAAAACACTAGCACGATGCTCAAACTTACATTGTATCGGAAGGCTAATTTTTGTACAGACCTAAATTTCTTTTTTATACAATTGATTTATATAAATACGTTGATTGAATCTAAATGACAAATGATATACAGACATTTATGTAGTATATCTGGGCTCGTGCAATATTAGTTACATAATTTCACATAGACTATATAAATACTTTCATGAATATTATATAACATAGTGTAGGTCATCTTTAAAATATTGTTTGGCTGCCTTCTCCCGACCGAATAACAAAATATAATTTTATTCCGTCAAAATATATCTTCAAATTTTCCGGAAAATATGTTATTTCTATCTACCGACCCAATAAAGTTACGCTCAGTCGGCAGAGGGGAAGAAAACATTATTCTAAAGCTGGCCATTACAGCTACTTTGAAAGTTTATATACTAAATCCAGGTATGTTCATTAATTTGAAAAGTATGCCATTTACATGTCACCACTCTGACAAATCAACATATAAAACAAATGACATTCACATCTATATTAGTTTAATCTGTATTGTCATGGTGTTTTTTGTAAAAGTATTTATTGTCAGAGAGCCATTTTGGAGACAGCATGTTTTTGTTTTACCCACCTAATTGATTTTTTATTCACATATTTATACTTTTATTTAGTTTCTTAAACAACATACAATCAATCAATTAATCTTAAAAGACTTTCACAAAGTTACCAGAATTGCAGTATATATAATTGTCTTGCATGATCAAAGCCAAGCTTTAAGTGTTCAGATACGTGTGTGTTAAATATAGATGAGTTCATGCATGAAAATTCAGATTCTTTTTATTTATTGAAAGATCTCAATGGAATTTTTAACCAAATTATCTCAATTAGTCTCTTACATTTTTTTTGGGGGGGGGGGGGGGGGGGGGGGCGGATGCTATTTATTAATTTGTTTCATTTTGTCCTCATTTAGAAAAAAATACAAATTGAATTTTATACTTAACTGAAAACTTATTTTGAAATAAGACAATATGTCTTAATCCTGCATCACCACTTGAATCCCGTATCGCTTATTTTGTGTACTGCCACGTGCTTAATAATTTGTCTAAGCAATTGCGAACTTCCATTCTCTGAGATACTTATACAATTATACAACCCGTGTTCAGGAGAAATATTAATTAGACTTGTATGTTGTACATGTAAATTTAGATCATTGTTTCTCTAAAAATGTATTAACATTCCCTGGTGAAGTTTTATTTTAAGATCAAGAAATATGAACATATTAACATAAGTTGATTGTCTAGTTTCAAAACAGTTTATAAATAGCTCTTTATTTAGTTTTATTTTCAAATTTGACTTGTGCTTTGCTATTTTTGAAATTAATTTTTCACATATATTTATTAACAAGGCTGTGATACATTTTTGTACGTGATATGTCTTCTTTATTGTTTAAAATGCTTATAGAGAATATCAATAGTTCTTATATTAACTGCTTTGAATTTTGCTATGAAGGTAATTTTTCTTAAGAATACATATTATTAACAACTTTTGGAAAGAAAATTAGATTATTGCCTTATGGAACTGCTTTTTGTAATCTATCAGAAAAAAGTTATTTAAAAAAAATGTTCAACAGAAATGTTGAATATCAAGCTGCCTTTTCTAACAGGGTCCTCACTGTGATCAGTATCTGAAATTACACGCAAACGGCAATTGCAAATTATGTTTCTCGTTGGCAGGAAATTTACCATACCCATTTTTATATCTTAAGTCTTCCTCTGACAGCTGGTAATGCAAATTCTTAACCATGACACATTAAACTTTGACTTTTTTCATTTCTATATTTATATGTATATTGGTATTGTTTCATGCATAATAAAATTTGTAAATTTGTGCTTGTCCGTTCCTCAAATTATTGAACATTAAATTCATTGTACCGGTATTTTAGTAGAGTGATAATATTTGACATCTACGGTCTACAAAATAAACTTAATCAGTGTTTTGGTAAAAACTTAGACCCTTTTAGGTCACCTGAGCTGAAAGCTCACGTGAGCTTTTCTGATCACCTATTGTCCGTCCGTCCGTCTATCCGTCCGTTCTTCTGTAATCTTTCACATTTTTTTAAGTAAACTCAGGTGACCTATTGCTATCCGTTTCCGCCCGTCGTCGTTCGTCGTGCGTTAACATTTGAACATTTCCAGCTTCTCTGAAACTGCAGAACAAATTTCAACCTATTTGGGCACATAGCATCTATGGGTAAAGAGGAACAAAAATAATGAATTTCATGGTCCCTGGGGGGTGGGGCCAAAACAACTAAAATTAGTTCAATCTTTAAAAAAAATCTTCTGTATTCCTGGGCATCAGGCAGTCAAACTGCTGGTATGATTGTAATCAGCATTGAATCATCTACCAAAATTGTGAAATTCATGGCCCTAGGGTCAGGGGTTCTAGTGCAAGGGCGGGTCTAAAAAGATTATATAGTGAAAATGCATAAATTCTTTGAAATAATCAAATTCTTCTTCTCTGCTCATGGGCATTAAATAAACTAAACAAGTACATAGTTAAGCTGAATAAGGTTGCCTCTTTCCAAACTATAAATTTCATGGCCCCAGGGTCAGGGGTTCTAGTTTTAGGGCGGGGCTATATAAATTATATTGAACATATATAAATTCTTTGAAATTCTTCTTCTTTGCTCCTGGGCATAAAATAAACTAACCAAGAGAATAGTTTTGTTGATTAAGGCTGCCTCGTCCAAAACTGTGAATTTCATGGCCCCAGAGGTAGGGGGGGGGGGGGTACATAGTCTGAAAATAAATCAATGCTTTGAAATCCCCCATTTTGATATAAATCAAAAAGGAGTATATATGATAAGAGCCAATTTTGGCCCCCTAAAAATCAACATATTAGAATGACAATCAGATATGTTTAATTGATATTTATTTTGAAGAATAGATTATATTAGAAATATTTCTAATATATTTTTCACATTTATATGCACTCTCTAGCTGTAAATGACATGAGAAATAATGCTATTTTTGCTATCTAACATAAAAGGAAAAAATATTCCTTTTTCTTGATGTTTTTTTTTCTTTTGGGAAACAAGGAGCGCAGTGTAGAACATGCATAATTTTTCTGTCACTAATCAGTATTGGATAGATACATATTTGGTAAAAATATAAAGCTTGTTCTAGGCTGCGCTCTACATTTTCTGTAAGAAAAATTGCTGTAAAATAAGTCGTTTTATACAAAATATGCTAAAATGGCGGGAAAACGTGATTTTTATGATGTCATATTTCTAAAATAACGGCATTTTGATCAAAATGAAAATGACCAATAAAGGTCGCATATATAGCTGTACAAATTAAAGCTATATATAAAGTAAAATTAAGATATTCATTTTAAGGGGCAAATTGAGACACTTACCATATATCCCTCTTTATGATGAAATAAAATTTCGGATAAAATTTCCAAAATTTTGAAATATATGGCCCCACGGGTCTTGCACATATAGTTATGTGCACGATTCAAATGTTTAGATAGAGGAAATTCAGATAACTCAACGATTGTTTACACAATATCATTATTGATAGTATGGTGATATAATTCGCACACCGGACAAATAAAGAAATGAGATGATACAATCTTAATTACACAATATTTAAAAATCAGGACAAATATAAAATGACTGGGGTGATAAAAAAGTAACAATACAAAAAATATTCCATCCTGAAACCAATTGCCTATGGATGAAAATACCCAATGGCATATTATTTCCTTTTTTAAAAGATTTATTATATTATTATTTAATTTTATAATTTATGCTAACAAACTTGAATTTAACCCGTTAAGTAATCCATTTTGAAAAGGTTCATACCTTACCTACGCCATATTTGTTGTACATGAAAAATGTAGTCGTAGTATTTTTTTATGAAATGAAATGTTGTAAATAAAGGAAGATTGTCCGGGATGACTGTCCTGTATTACTGCTGGTCTGTTCTGTTTCTGTGGAGATTCTGTTTAACATTGGTATGCGTTTTTTTTAGTTTATTTTGCCATTTTTCTTCTTTATTCGAAAGAAAAGTAGGTATATGACAAACACTACAAATTTTACCTCAGTTAAAAATTAGCTCACAGGAACAAATAAGCTATAATATTTGTTCATTTACATTCGCCCGAGATTTCCACGCCCCATGAAAACGATATAACCAATAGTACGAGGCATTTATGATGTAAGCAACTTGTCGCATGTCTGATGACGTAAATTTCATTGAGAGTGTCAAAATTCAATAAAAAGAATATTCAGGCGTGTATGAACTTAAGATTTATTTCAAGCTAGCTCTCAAAAATGTCGGGAGTTTTTAGTGAATTTGACTTTGACTTTTTTACTGGGTTTGAAGATTTTGACGATTATTTTTTAGCCAGGCACTCGACAAATATGAAATCACATAAACAAATATCACGTAGTTGAACGCTATAAAGTTTGGATATTTTACCGTAACTTTCAAAATGGATCGATCTTTTGAGCGACTGGGAACATTCAACTGAGTTAAATACATATACCGGGTATTTTAATTTAGTTAAAGGTTAAGAAATAGCTAAACACGTTCATTTTTCTGTGGTTAGGAACTTGTGAAATAAAATCAGTTTTTTTCTTATGACCTGATTTCCGCCTCCTGCAGTGATATATGAAGGGGCGTGGAAAGTATTATCGCATGTGTGATATGGGATATATCACCACAGAAAGATCAATGAAAATCACTGCAGATATGCGACAAGGTCATGATGACAACTTTGAAATATGCACCCCATGTAATGCTATGACCACGCCCACCGGATATCTGAACAATAATAAAAATAATAGGGTGAATATGGAACGCCATCACTGCCTTATAGCATAAAACTATGCATTCATTGTGTCAATCTATCATTGCGTGATGTGAACATATCTTTACGTTATGTCAATTTCTTATGGGGTGATGTAAAAATATCTTTACATCATGTCAATTCTGCATCACATGAAGTAAACACATTCTTCCATTATGTCAGCATTTTATAACTTGAAGTCCAAAGTTCATTATATGAAGTGAAAATATGTTTACATTGTGTTAAAACTTGATTACGTGAAACGAATGTTTCTTTATACTATTTCATTTCTTTAATATGTGAGGTTAAAATTGCATTACGTCAAGTTAATTTCGTTTTACATGTGTTCTATGATTAATTTATCATTACATTAAGTCAAAGTCCATTCCCTTTTGTGAGTTTATATTTCTATTATAACTAGGCATTATTACGTGATGTTAATGTATCTTTATTTTACGCCGAGGTCATCACAATGTGAGGTGAAAACATCTTACCTTTATGTCAGTGCTTTATTACGTGATGTAAAAAGGTTTATAACATAATGTGAACATATATTATGGAGACAGTCCCGGCGTTCCATATTATACCAACACTTTATTACATTATGTCAAAACTCCATTCCATGATGTGGACATATAATTACGTTATGTTAACTCTTTCTCATGTGATTTAAAACTATCTTTACATTGTGTTAATTCTTTATCATGTTGATTACATATTTTCATTACGTGCTGTAAAATACATGTACATTATGTCAACGTTGATAACCGTGCTTTCACGACTGGGAAGGGGGGGGGGGGGTCCTGAATAATTTATATGAGGGGGGGGGGGTCTGGCTTCCTCTTTATCATAGAAAATGTTCATTGAAATTCGCCCCACTTTTTGCTGAAATATATGGGTAATGTAGCATATTTGGAATTTTTTTTTAGGACTGATTGAAGTTGGAACCCCCCCCCCCTTATTTCACCCGAAAAAGGATTTTCGAGTTTGGACATTTTTTTTGCTTTTTCTTGTACGTTATTTTTTTTTCTGGCTGACAATTAAACCTCCCCAAACTTTCAAAAACGATGCAACGTCACTTGAATGAGTAATTTTTCAACCATTCCAGGACTAGAATTCTGTTACAAAAATCTACCAGTCCCTCACTTAAATCAATTGACCATTCCTTAGTAAACATGGGCACATATCAGTGGCGATCTTGGGTTCTTGAAAAGAGTAGCTATAGGGGGACGGTATGGTGTCTAAGTTGGGGACCAGGGGGTGAAAGCCTGGAGGCTCTCAGGCTTAATTCATTTTTTTATATAAAACGTTTCAACTTATTTCAGTTATACTTTATGTGAGACTTATGCAATGTCCTACAAAGTAAACCAATCAATTAATTTCATGCATATTTTGGTCACTAAAGATGGGAGGGCAGAATCCCCCCTCTCCCCACCAACCCACTAGTGCACGTATGAAATACGATGTGTTTTTACACTTATTTTTTTTTAAAAAAAGAGGAGGTTAAAGACTGATAAAAAGCTAAGGACAGTGTTTTGTAGTTAGATCAGAAGTTTCGGACTTTTCACAATAATTCAAAATAAAAAGGAAAATATTGCTGAATAACACATACTATTGGATTTGCGATAATTATGAGATTTAACGGCCATTGAATTTCGACGTTAAAAAAACAATCGTCAATAAATATTTCACGGGAACATGATCCTATTTATAAATTTTAACCGGATATTTAATTAAGAATTAATTAAGTCTTGTGTATATGATTTAATATTTGATATGTTTAATTTAAATTATTTGCATGTTTAACATATGTGCATGTAATATTGAAAACACAAAACGAACTTTTAGGCATAACCTAAACCTTACGTCACACAATAAAGAGTTGAAATATTCTAAGATATACTGACAAGAGGCTAAGCATTTTAGACACACTGTAAAGATACAGTGGCATAACATAATAATGATTTGTCAAAAAAGTAAGGGAAAATCGACATCAAGTAAACGATTCCCGTCGTTATGTAGCATATTGATGACATAATATAGTAAAGAATTGGCCACATGTGACAATTTTTCACATCATGTAATGAAATTCTGACATCGTGTTATAGCGGCTTGATATTGAATTAAAGATGAATTCACATAATGTAATGAACTACTTAGACCAAATAGTAGAGAGTGCACATAATGTAATAATGAGTTGAAATTATATAAAACATTTTTACACCACGTAAAATTGTTTTGACTTAATGTCATAAAAGGCTGATATAATGCAATGGAAGATTGGTGCAATGTAATTGAAGTACGAGTTAATGCCATAAAGGCTTAATATAATGTAATGGAAAGTTGACATAACGCAATAGTAGAGTGTGTAAATGTCATAAAGAGTTAACATAATGTAATGGAAAGATGACATAACGCAATAGTAGTGTGTGTAAATGTCATAAAGAGTTGATATAATGTAATGGAAAGTTGACTCAATGCAATAGCACTGTAAGTAAATGTCACAAAGTGTTGACATAATGGAATGGAAAGTTGACACAATGCAAATGTAGAGTTCTGCTATAAGGCAGTGACGGCGTTCCATAGGTGAATATCTTCCGTCGTCCATGTTGTTGTCATGCTAAAATAACTCTCCCGAGTTTTAGTTCTTTTTACAAAGTATTCTATTGCCTTTTTGTAGACAATGTACATGGTATTTGAATCTCAAGACCTTTTTTCACTTGTTTTTGAAATTTTAAGGGTGAATAGTTTTCACTCCCTGTCTGCTCATCTGCCTGTCTTTTTGTTTGTTAGTCAGTTTGTCCGCAAAACTTTTACCTTGACCAAAACTTTTATTTGGCTTGACGTCAATTCTTCACGCATGAATTGCTTGAATAAGACCTTTCTGCTTGAATGGTTACCGGTAGACATGGCAGAGGTTGTTTCCCCATGTATACATAACCGGATATCGTCTGTGCATTGCACATTTAAAACCGGTCGCTGTCAGAATATCGAAAAACGAAATACGTTGTTTTTTTTTTTTTATTAAAAAAAAAACATGTTCATACATTTGTCAATCAGTTACAAAAATTATTTTATTATAATAAAATCAATGCAGAAACAGTCACTTTTGTCTAAGCACAGAACAACACTGAATCACAGGGCACTATAGCACAAGTTTTTACTGCGACACACGGTCACTGTCTTTCACAAAAAACAATGGAATGCAGGTCTGCCACTAAAATATCGCTTTAAGAACCTCTGCTAACACAAGACGTTCGATGTTTTGAAGTACTGACAAATGGACTTTAATTTTCTCTGTCATCTCGAGCGAGGTCCGAATAACTTCAATGGCCTGCTGAATTTCTGCCGTCGGTGGTCGGACTGGTGGGGTTGGTTAGTTCTCACGTTCTTCTTTCTCATCTTCACTCTCTGCTTCCTGACTTTTGTTCCCTAGCATGGCGTCGACAAAGGCTACATCGTTCAGGGTTTCTGATGTGCTGACATCTTCATCGACTTGGGCGTAGTCTAGGAATGGAATGTGGAGACGGAGGTCAGCCAGGTGGATGTCGTCATCTGGATCTTCCTTGTCACTTTCTGCTGCTGCTGCCATGGGGTGGTCTTGTGTGGCCACGGTAAAATCAGCATGGCGAAAACAGTTGGCAATTGCTTTCTGACTGACTTAAGCCCATGGTTTGTTAAGCAGACGCAATGCATCAAGCACATTTATCGTAACTTTTTCTTTTCAATAGCCTTGAGCTGCCGCAAAATGACTTCCTTCCGGTAGTGAACCTTTAGGTTCTGGATAACCCCTTTGTCCATGGGTTGGGATTTGCTAGTTGTGTTTGGTGGCAAAAACACTAACTGAATTGCCTTAAGACCTGTCACATTTGGATGTGCAGGGCAGTTGTCTAAAACCATGGCCACTTTGCGCTTCTGATGTTGAAATTTTCTGTCTAAAGATCTAACCCAATTTGAGAAAATCTCAGACGTCACCCATGTTTTTTTATTTGCTTCATACAGAACATTTTTAAAACACCTGGGATTTTTAGCTTTGCCGATATCAAGAAGCGGCATATTTTCTGTTCCTGTCATGTTAGCACAGACGAGGACAGTAAGTCTGTCTTTACTGCGTTTCCCACCATTGCAGTCAACCCCCTTAAACTCTAGGGTTTTGTCAGGCATAAGCCGAAAAAACTACAGAGGGTGTACAGGATATATTTAATTTCTAGAGAGTGTGTGCAGGATAAACGTACCCCAGCCACAAAACAGTTAACGTGTCATCCACACGTGTGCATTAGACTAATACACACAACACTTGGCTTGCATAATCAAAGTCAAAGTTATAAGCCATACATACATTGAAATGCATTCACAACTTTTTAAAATAATTATTAAGGTCTTCCGTCTTCACGGAAGACCTTTTAGTGATTCTACTGTTTCTTATTATTATTATTTTTTTCCCCCAAATTTTGTGCAGGCGATTTCTCGAAAACTATTCAGTGGTTTTCAGTGAAACTTTCTGGAATCATGCGTCATTATATGAAGTTGTGGCATGACAAGAAAAATTTGGAATACTCACCTTCGGTTCCAAGATATTGACAGTTTTCTGATTTTAATATGGATTTTTGTTCCCCCTTTTTAAAAAAAAAATGGCTAAAGATATTAACTGGAGACTTATTAGAGGTGATAGATGATGACTTCTAGATTTGCTGAATCACCTTTTCGTGCGTCGTTATTACTTCCAGTTGCTATAGGAAGTGAAATTAAAAAGTCCATATTTTCTAACTTTTTTGTTTTTCAATATTTTTCATTTATTTTTGGAATGTTAATAGAAACCTTTCTTTTAATGCTTACTGTATAATTTGTTTGAATATTGATAAATCCAAACTCTAGATATTAACATTTAGAAATCTGAAGCGGGTCCAAAATGGCGGCTGTCTCTGTCAACTCCGACATTGCGCAAATAAGGGTCAGCAGAGCGTTTGTTTATACGGAAGTAACCTAAGGATAAATGAAATGTTAAGGAAAACTTCGATTGTCACGTCGTAGTTACGATGCAATTCTGTGTCAAACTAAGTTTTAATCCATATTCGTCTCAAACGTCTTCTGTAATTTGCTTTGGCTGGTTTTCAGAGAAGAAAAAGAAAAACTAAATGTGATAACGTAATACGATACCTAATATATTTTGCTTTTTGCGGAAAGTCAGATTTTAAATCATAGTTTTAAGTAAATGTTTTTAAGAAACAATATCGATGTATATAGTAAGTATCAAACGCGTAACCACTGTTTTGCTCATGCAAACCTCTGTCATATTAAACAGATAGAAAAGACAATTGTAAGAAAACATTTAAAAAAAAAAAAAAAAGATCATTCAATGGAGTTTACATTAACATTATTGTATCAAGATCTGATTTATGTTATAGAACATAAATATAATATGGCAGATGTACTATTGCAGAAGTATTTACAAGTACATTTAGACCTGTGGTCCCAATAGTGTAATAGTAAGCTTTTTGGATTTTCAAGCTGGTGACTCGGGTTCAATCCCCTTTGTTTCCATAAAAAGTTTTATCACTTTTTTCAGCTCGTTTCTGCGTTTTTTCTTTTTCAGAATCGAACGGAAGACCTCTCGTTGCTCGTAACGAGACCTCTCGTTGCTCGCAACGAGTTTCTTTTCTAGTTTTAATACTATTTGTTATTTCAATTATATAGTGGTTGCCGCAATGAAATCTTACAACCGTTCTGTAGTTGTCATTTGCAATGCAAAGTATTAGCGCTAATATCTATAATCTGGTGACAAATTAAAAAGCCTTCTAAATCCGCCTGAAAAGGGACGTATCGCTGTCATCTATCCTTTACACTAAGGGTGTCTGAATTTGCATCTTCTTAAATTCTTGTTAAACAAAACACATAACTGCAATATTTTGGAATTTATCAACATACATGTGGACATACTACATGTAGTAGTTTTAAAATACAGTTTTGTTTCTCAATCTTCATTTTTTTTTTTTTTGTTGTTTTTGTTGAGATTTTTGTATAGAACACTAATTATTTAAATTGCAGGTAATCTGTATTTGGAAACTGGAGGGTCAGAACACTATATAGATGAAACTACCCGTATTATTTCCTTCTTCAAACGATTTCTTATATCAAACAGGGAAGTAATATTATGCAAACGAACTTTAATTTAACCTGCTAATTGATCCAAAAAGGTCATACCTAACCAACGCCATATTTGATTTGCAAGTCTTAGAGAATGTGGCTGTACATAGTGTTTTGAAAAATAATGTGAAATGGAGAAAATAGAAGATTAATCGAAATGGCTGTCCTCTGGTCTGTTCTGTTTCTGTGGAGCTGTTGTGTACATGTAACATCGGTATGTTCTCTTTTTTTAGTTTATGTGACCTTTTCCTTCTTTATTCAAAACGAAAGTAGGAATTGGAGAAACATTTTACGAATTACAATCTCACTTCAATTAAAAATTAGCTTACTGGAACAAATCAGGCTTTGATATTTGTTTATTTCGATTCATTTTTCTCCAACTTTGTATGGGTATATAGTATAATTATACCGATGGACTTGGTCATAATGACAAGTCGGGAAATATGCATTTATTGTCATAATGTCCACGCTTTTCGTTCTTTTTAAAGAACTATAATTGTCATTTTATAGATAATGTACACGATATTTGACGTCAATAATTATTATGCCTCCGATATTGAAGATTCGGGTGTAAAAAGGTTTTGCCCCTGTCCTTTGGTCCGCTTGTCTGCCTTTCCGCCTGTTTGTCTGTTAATATGTTTGTCTGCAAAACTTTCATCATGCCCATAACTTTTTATTAGTAGGAGTTATTGCTTTAATCTAATATTTCACATGGTAATTCTTGTGCAAGACCTTTCTTTAGGTATGAATAAAAAATGGCCTCCTGACATTGACCTCGGAGTTTGACCCACTTTTGCAAAAAAATATCAAATTTGACCCTTGCAATAACTTTTGTACAATAATTGTTAGTACTAGGGCTTTCATATTTCACAAGTGTATTCATTGTGGCAAGTCTTTTCCTTGTGTATCTTTGATTATGACCATTTTACTTTGACCTTGGAGTTTTACCCACCTTAAAAAATTTGTTAACCTTTGTCATAACGTTTAAACGGTTGGTTTTTGGGCTTTTATATTGCAAAAGTATATTCATACAGTAATACAAGTTCTTTTGGGTCGTTCGTTCTTTGGAAAGCAAAATTTTTGATCTCTTGATTTTAGAGTCTCATGTGCATTTGCGAAACTTTAACCTTTGTCATGGGCTGATATATGGGGTTTCAGCATTTCACAAACACATCATGTAAAACGCTGATACTCTATCCGTATGCCGGTCTATGGCGAAGGTTATAGTTTCATTGTGTCACAAATACATCTAGTGACAAGACATTTCTTTGCTTACCAACATATTTTACCTCTTGACCTTGGAATCTGACACTATTCTACAAAAAGTTACCATACTTAATTAATATTGGCCTTACTTTTTGTTGGTGCAGTTGGTCCAATGGATTTCGTACTACACATGTGTATTTAATGTAACAAAACTTTTCCCTTCTGTTAAAATATTTTTGATATTTATCTGACAGCTGGACCAATTTTTAAAAGAGATGACCTTGGTCATAACAGAACCAAGGCTTTCATATTTCACTGGTGTATTTCTTGTGACAAAACCTAAGTTTGGACACCAAAAGTTCTTATCTGTCGACCTTAACTTTGGTGTTTGATAAACTTTGAAGATGTATAACCTTGGTCATAACTTTGAGAAATTCATGCTAGTTCCATGTATCCTTTCAAAATTGACTTATTTACTAAATGCAAAATTTTCATTTCTGTTACATTTCACAATGAACCCACACGATTCAGTCAAATAGAGTCACTGAAAGGTCTAGGCAGTTACTGAGTAGAAGTACTCATCCATTTAGCGACCTTTCAATAGACTTTTTGTTTAGTTGCTTGAATGGTTTCATAAGAGTGCAAAAGTGCTGCAGATTTTGATAATGACTCATTAAGAAAATGTGCGTAACTCTGGAGAAATTAGTAAATTATTACAAGAATGTGATATATATGAATAATCTGCTACATGAGGAAAAAAAAGGACAATAAAATTCTGAAACTTTGTGACATCATCACCCTAATATTTGATTTCGATAATATACCTCCAGAAAAACTTTCTTTCCCACGATTCTTTTGATTATGTTCCATTGCATGTAGTTGTTTTTAAGTAAAAAGTTGACTTGAACTTACACTAACAGGACGGATCAAGGAAGCTTCAAATAAAAGAAGTTGACATTTGCCCAACAGACCAAATATCATGGGAGAAAGCATCACGTGACGTAAACTGCACTAATCCAGATAGATACCAGTGTACCCCAAATGAAAACCTAACAGCGTTACTGGAATACTGTTATCATCAGCCACCTACTTTCGTCGAGAAAGGTATTTTTTAAGGGGGCACAGCTGGTACTTATTTTAATATTATTTAAGTATATTCATTTAACTTTTTCCAAATGAACACATTCCATAAATAGGGTTTGAATGATGTACTACATTTGATTTCAAAACTGATAACAATGTTGCACTTTTATTTAGGCCATAATGTAATTGTTTAGACTTAAAGTATGACACTCCTCAGTTTTTGAGAAAAGTTTGGTCATAACTTCTAAATTATAAACGCTTAAAATTCAATTATTTTGACATACATTTAATTTAATATAACAGTGCAAAACATACAATAATCAAATCAGATATTTCTATCAATTCAAAGAAACGAGATTTATTAGGGATATCATTTCTTGTGGTTGAAAGACATGTAAGAAGAAAGTTCTTCGAATTACACCTTTGTTTGATAAAATAACTTCGAACTCTACATATTTTTATTTGAGAATCTTTTTTTTTGGGGGGGGGGGGGGGAGGGGGATTATATAAAAGGAATATTGTTTTTCTCCTGAAAATTGCATAGTTTGATGTATTTTGAAATTTTCATGTTTTTCTTGGTCTTAAAAGCTTGATACACTGTATAAAAATTCAAAATATTTTATTACCTACCTTTTTTTTTGACATTAATCACAAAAAAGTCCATTATTGTTTACATGTAACATGTTACATAGCAGAATAAAAAAAAACCCTAATATGTGTCCTTATTGAAGCGCAAAATGTATGTGGCACAAGTATAAAAACTGAAACAGGTCACCGGGAATCTTGCTCATTTTTAGCTCACCTGAGCCAAAGGCTCAAGTGAGCTTTTCTGATCACAATTTGTCCGTTGTCTGTCGTTGTCGTCGTAGTCGTCGTCGTCCTTGTAAACTTTTTACATTTTCGACTTCTTCTCAAGAACCGCTGGGCCAATTTCAACCGAACTTGCCACAAAGCATCCTTGGGTGAAGGGGATTCAAGTTTGTTCAAATGAAGGGCCACGCCCTAATTCAAGGGGAGATAATTGGGAATTAATGAAAATTTGGTGGTATCTTTTGAAAATCTTCTTCTCGAGAACCACTGTGCCAGGAAAGATGAAACTTATGGGGAAATACCTTCAGGTAGTGTAGATTCAAGTTTGTTCAAATCATGACCCCCGGGGTAGGGCGGGGCCACAGTGGCCGACCAAAGTTTTACATAGAAATATATAGGAAAATCCTTTAAAAATCTTCGTCTCAAGAATAACAAAGCCATAATTGATCATATTTATATGGAAGCATCATCAGGTAGTGTAGATTCAAGTTTGTTCAAATCATGACCCCCGGGGGTAGGGCGGGGTCACAATGGCAGACCAAAGTTTTACATAGATATACATGTATATAGGAAAATTCTTTAAAAATCTTCTTCTCAGGAATAACAAGCCAGAAATGATCATATTTATATTGAAGCATTCTCAGGTAGTGTAGGGCGGGGCCACAATGGCCAATCAAAGTTTTACATAGACATATATAGGAAAATTCTTTAAAAATCATCTTATCATTAAAAACAAAGCAATGACTGGTCATTTGACTACTTTTGGATTTAAACTTTTCAATAATAATCCAATTTCTACTTTTTCCTAGCCACAGTGCTCAGGGGCCTCTTGTTTATATCCATATTCTCAACAACGGGAAGTTAATTTCTGTATTTAGATACTTGTGTATTTGATATTCATTTGCATTCTTAGATTTATGCAGGAGGTATAGGAATAGGGGTTTTTAAATAAAAGAAGTGGCAAAATTTGAAAACATTAATTTAAAAATATTACTTTTTATGTTTGATAAAAAATGTGGATTGAAAATGTACACGAAATTTAAATCTTTGTGAGTTTTCAAAACACTGAAAACTTCAATCTGCTTGTATGGGAATCTTTACCTGTGTACATTTTGGAAAAAAGTTAATTTTATTTGAGACGAGGTCTTTTTACAGGACCTGGTGCAAGCGTTATGAAGTCCTGTTCAAACTTCTATTTTAAATTTTATTAAAATGCAAAATTGCAAAATTGCATATCACTTCTTTGAGATTTTGTTTTGCTATTGATTATATTGTAGGCTTCTGCTGGATCATATCAGACTCCTATTTCACGAATACATACAGCTGCTCCGGATTTAAAGAGGGATGTCCACATATGACCTACAGAAGCAATGAGCTTTATAAATGTTTGTATGAATTTTTAGTGGTACAGAATACTAAATTCTGTTGTTGCTTTTTCAATAATATGACCAAAATAAGCATTTTTTCTAGTGGTCTTTACGTAATCTTGAATCAAGTAAATGTGAGTTTATTTTGAAGTTTTATCTTGAATCAAGTGTATGTAATTTCTTTTTTGAATGGGCGATTTGTTTTCCTTTTTCTATTTTGATACAGACAAATATCCAGAGAAAAATGTTTGGCATTAAAACATCAAAAGATTTTGATGATAATGTTTACCTCGAGGAAAAAATAAAAAAAAGTAACAAGTACAAGCTAGAAAGTCTGCCATTGCAAGCAATAGCTTACTTCGCCCCGAACTGGACAAGACTTTCATCACTAAAACAATACCCATTAGTTAAGCTTGGACAACCATCAATTCGTATCAATCCTTTCGGTACTTTGATTTAAGAATAAAAGTTAACGAATTTTCACTTTTCCCCTGTTTCCATGACAATTTGCAATTTTTAAATGCAACACTCACAATAAAAGATACAAATCATTTAATCAACAAAGTTTCATAACGAATGTCCAAGGGACCAGAGTGAACACTTGCGGACAAAATTCGTCGCTTTTTGCATGTTTCCATGGCAACGGTAGCCATTTTGAAACTGAATCACCACACAACACAACTACAACCAGTGATCGTCCTTTTGAGGATAATTTCAGGAAGATTGTCCCAGCCATCTCCGAGAAACAGCCCGTAGAACAAAAACATTCATTCGGGGCGACATAATAATAGCAGATATACATGTAGATATATGCTACAATGAAATATATGTGTGTATGAGAGAGAGAAAGAGAAAGAGAGAGTATTAAAATTTCAAAATATTCTAAATAAGATAATTAATTTTACGTCTTGTATATTTCTTATATTTACAATGCCAAGGTCACCTGATTCTCTCAAGTGACCCCATTGCTATCAGTTTTGGTTCGTCGTCGTGCATTACATTTGAACCATTTGAAACTTTTTCCATTTTTAACCAGTTTTTGGCCTACAATGACTGTTACAAAGGAAAACATGGTCCATGCCACTCTGAGCTCGAGGAGCGAGGCTAAAACCCTAACAAATAAATGCAATATTTAAAAAAATATTCTTTTAATCTGGATACCAAACAGGAGACAGATGGACGTTCGATTATTTTTCCTTTTTGTAATAAACAAAAACAATCTACCAAATATTTGAATTTCTTTCACACGGGACAGGGTTTTTGTTAATTACGGCGAGACCTCAATTATCATGTAGTGAAATTGTGAAAATGAATCAATTCTTAAAAGAGACATCTCTCCTATTGTATTTTTTTATATTAAGCAGAAAAAAGAAGACTTGTCAAGATGAACAATTGTTTTTCTCTAAAATGTGAATTTTATTGTCCAGGGTTAGGGATTTTCGCTTTAGGATGGGATTGTTTTGATACATTTGATATGGTGTGATTTATTAATTGTATATAGTAAAAAGACATAATCTATTTGAGCATTTCCTTGGCATTTATTTAACAAACTATTCATATACTAATGATAAACAAGGGTGCCTATTTAAAACATATGTGTCTCGCGCCTCTTGATCAAGGAAATCTGGTGTTAGGATGAAGGTCTATTTAACATATTGTGAAAATACATTATATTGTTGAAAATCTTCTCTTCTTCTGAGTATTTATGATAAACAAATGAGCAGTTATCCTGCCTCTGATAAAAATCTTGAAATTTCATTGTTTGAGAGAAATACTGTATTCAACAATTTTATGCTGTCAACCAACATTATATTGCTAATGTCCCCCCTCCACGTGACCTACCCACTATATGTTAAACTTACATGAAATTCACCAACTACACATCATCAATGTACTGTTTTCACATGACCCCGCACAGGGGTTCCTAAACTGACGTCACATTGCGTCTTGCCCAGTTGGCATTTTTTTCAAGGACCCAACATATTTATGTTTTCCCCTCTAAGTGTCTACATAACTAATAATGTGCGTCTTATAATTTTGTGAAATTCGAGGCCCATGTTGGAAGAGAGGGTCCATGGAATATATTGTGAAAATATACAACTCTCTTCTCTGCTCTTGAAACATTAACATTAATTCTTTGGGACTACTTTCGATCCCTACGAATAATGATATGAAGCTGTAGCGTAACGTAATATTACTGAGTGGTCTGGAGATTGAGTATTAAACAGACAAAGTAATTATGACCCCCGCTCCGGAATTTTCTTTTCCTCCTGCTGTTTGGTGACACATCTTTAGCTATCATTATTCTCTTTTATGGGTCATTTTACACTGATAATTACTGACCGTTAAGACTCTCAAGCTTCTTGTTTAACTATTTACACCTTTTGAATCCCCATTTTTCAAACGACACTTTGTTATATTCATGAATAAGGTAAATTTCAGATTAGGAAATCATGTTTCATGGTTATTCCTTTACTAAAACTTTATGTATGGTAGGATGAAAACTTTGCATACGTTATTCTATGTTATACTGATGTCATACGAACATAAAAAATGCATTGGTAAAGGTATTTATGTTTGAAAAGTAAATATTCTGTTCTGTTAATTTCTTTCAGATCAGGAATGTCTACAACTAAACAAGTTGAAAGGATGTTATTTGGCCGACCCAAAATGCCCAAGCCTGGGGTAAAAACTCCAAATTAATCGTTATTTCATGTTTATGATCAGATAAATGTGTACATCTTGTATAATTTTCAAGTTTATTTTTAGGAAAGGGACAACCACACCGTCTACTACGAAAAGGAATATAGATGATACTTTTTCCTCAAGAATATTCATTTGGGGGATGATTTCTGGTGCTTCCATAATTGTCATCGTCATATTTGCAATATTTGTAATAAGGAAATTAATAGGTACATGCATATGGCAGCATACAAAAAAGTCTAGATAATAGGGTGATTGATAGAAAAATTTGTAGATAGATAGCATCATTTTTCTGGGTGCAGGAAATCGATTAAAGTATTTTTTATGACTTCAAATTTTTTATTATTCTTTTTCCTTTAAATTACAGTTTGCAAAAGCCAGGAGGGTAGTCCTGATGAAGAACTATCTTTGCTTTCGGGTATTTATACAAACTTTCATATATTTTTCTGTATTGCAACTATAACTTGTTACATGTATTTCATCTTTCTGAGTGATGTATCAATTTATGATATTTTGATGCTACAAGTATTTATACAAATATTCAAAAGAACTGCTACCATTCATTTGAAATTCGTTTTATTAAATGTTAATTTATTTTTCCAATACGTTCATGATGGAAAACAAACTATTCAAAAAAGTAAATACGGTAGGCATACGTAGAATAAAAAGAAACATTTTTTTAATATTAGTGTACGTTGATAACATTGTATATAGTTCATAAAATCACTTTGGTTTTAATGTTAATTGCTTTTCCTTTAGGAAAAAAGGTAGAAGCAGTTGACGAAAATGTTGTGTTGCGATGTTTACTTCCTATAAATCACAGGATCATTCAAGCACGGCATATAACATGGTTTAAAGATGGAGAGATAATCAATTTAAAAAACGCAACAGAAAAGTACAGTATTGCAGAGGAGAGGCAGGCCTTTGTCATTGAAAATGCAAATCGTCTTGATATTGGGGAATACGTTTGTGGTATCAAATACTCATGTAATTGTATGGGGATGGATGAGAATGTTACATTCAAACTAGGTATTCTGTTTTATGTTTGCATAATATTAAGATTCATCTAGTAATGTATAAGATTAAGTATCTCTGTAGAAAATTTAAGTTTGAAAGGGCTAGCTTCGAAGCCAGTTTGTCACGTCAGTAAATAATTCATTTGAATTCATTTGAAAAAAAAACTGTACAACTGTGCTGTATATAAAGTTGTTGTTCCGAAATCAAATTTAGGTAACACTTCGCGACAGAAAAGGTTAACCTGTATTTTTATATTAGCACCCTCAACAGGTTTGTTTTTTTTATAAAACCTCCCTGAAATATACAGGTATAGTCTCGTAAGTATAGCCAATACAAACATCTTAAATATGAGGATTTTGTCAGGAGCATAGAGCAATAAGCATCATTTAATGATCGGTCTGCACTCTGCAGGACATATATATACGCCATTTGATCGCTAAATATACTTTGATTAATTATACATGTATTATAACACCTTTCATCATTTCTTGTAGTAAAAGCTCTAGACTTGAATTCATTTTCGTGACTTTATATTTGTATTCTGTTTTCGTCAACATTATGGATTTTTGCTTTATTATAGCTTTATTAAAATTGAAACTTTGAGTTATACTGTACTAGTAATTGTTAAAAATTGAAAGTTTAATTTACTTCAATGAATACAATTATGGTACGGTACTTTAAAAAAGTTTTGAAATTTACGTCTTTTTATTAAGAATACTATTTAGTCAACTCTTAGCATATTTTTGTTGAGATAAGAGAAGAATACTATTGTCCACGACAGCATATATCATATTTTTAAACAATTTAGAAGCATGCATGACTTCAAGAGAAATGAATAAAACCCGATTGTCAGGGTACCCTAAAAGATAAAACAAAGTCTGCATCTGATGAGAAATATTTATCATAAACAATGCACTCGTTTATAAGCTGATCATTTCAAAAGCAACTGTTTAAATTTTAGAATGTCCAGGTATCATTCTTGGAGAAATCAAAACTGATGGAGAAGACGTCATAATTGAGTACACCGTATCTGTGTCTGAAGACTGTAAACCAATGACTTCAATATCTTGGAAAAGAAATGGCTCTGATTTGATATTGTCTGACGAATCCGAAAATTATTCTGGGGGAACATTGGATGATTTCTGCCTAAGAATTAGCAATATTAAAGAAGAATGTTTTGGCAAATACGAATGCACAGTTCGAAATGTATTTGGGGAAATGACAAGTCACTTCACATTAGGTAAAAGAATTCAATTTGATGTTTTATTATAGATAAAATGTGTCGTTATAGTGGACATGCATCTCTGAAAATATTTCAGAAAACGAGTACTTTTGAATTTAAAACGATTGAATCACTTTGCTTCTGGATAGGATCGTATTTTGCAGGTGATTAAAGAACAAAACTCTGAATATCCGAAAAAATCTTTCAAATATTATATGAAAATATAAATTGAGAATAAAGTCCTTCATATTGTTAATCAACTGTAAGAATTTCGATTGGTGAAGCTTACATCAATATTGCAGAGGACTCCAGTGAAACTAAACATAGGCGTGGTAAAAACCAATGTTGTTTTCAATTCTCAAATACGGGGAAAACCAACTATGACATCACATGTTAGCTAATTATGATATGCCTACAAAAGATTTTAAAAATATTTTATATAGACGTAAAAATTAAACTAATTACAAGAATAAGACAATTACCTTAAAAAACTGTTGTACCCAGGTTACATTAGTATAACTTGGGTAGCTACTAAATTCTTACATTATAATTTTCATGGAATTTTCCATTATGGAGTATTTACATTATCTTTCAAAATTCCTTCAAAGAACTATATGCGGTATATTGCATATATTTGCCCCCACAAAAGTCAAATTTTGAAAACTTCCTGAAATGTGCTGAATTCAAAAAAATTGTATGAGAAATATAAATTAACAGAAAATATTATAGTGTCAAAGCAGTGTATTCACAGTTTTTGTTTTTATGACGTCACAAACTAGTCCGATTTTATATCCTTTTTCAGAAAGAGGACAAAATGGACAAAATCTCAACAATTCTAGCTTTAAAATTTATAGAACGCAAGTTTGTTCAAGAACAATATTGACATATTTCATTGATATAATCATTCTACACATATGCGCTCGGTGACTTTCACTCAAAATATCGACGAAATATGTACATTTTTCTGTAAAATTCAAAAAAAACAGAAATTTACGCCATGTTTGTGACGTCATTACGTACATATGGCGTCATTACGTATGAAAATATTCAGTGCTTTGAAGTCAGTATATACTCCCCAGTTTAAGACCTTAATTAAATATATCTCCATCAAAGTTTGATTTGGGGGGCAAATATTGGTTATTACCGAATAAAGTTCTTTTGCAAATTTTTAAGTTTAAAGTCAAAGGGATTGATATATTTTTTATTTGAGTTATTGTGACGTAGGCAACACATGTTTCACGCAGAAAATGAATTTTACATGCAATGGAATGACTCGTTACAACCAAAATTTAATTATTTGTTGAGGACCATGACGTTGATACATGTTAACCGAGTTTATTGACTGCCATCATGTGTTCATCATCCCCTTAACCCCTTACATGGCATATACCCATTTCTACGCATCTGACTTGAAAAACGAGTATAATGAGAAAAAAAAAACATTCATGAATTCGTTAATACTGCAGATATCAGAATAAATTTTGCACTGTTGGAAAGAGAAAATATTTACGATAAAAAGGTTGTATGTAAAAATGCTAAATTCTGGTGATTACCTCCAAACCCCACCACATCCCCCAAAATGCTTAAAATTGGTTTGTAAAAAAAATGTACAACTTGCTCTTAATTTTCAACTCAACAATAAATATTTTCTAATATATTTAACTTAGAAAAAAAACTTGAATGAAACTCATTCTTGAATAAATGGAAATTCTAGCATGATAACGGTGTATTTCGTTGCCATGGCAACTGAAATGATATTTTTATAATCATTTTCAGAAATTACACTATACCTGCTTTTAGAATATATATACATTGGTATATTCAAAAATTACAAGAAATGCTCAGAAAAATGCATTGACATCTTAATATAAATTTGTCTAGAAATACTTAAAATCTTGGCCATGGAAGGGTTTAAAAGGACAAGAAGACTGCGTTATCATAATCATGATTACGGAGCATACATTTTATTTTAAGATATATTTCCTCGAAGTAAGTTAATGTTAAAAATACACGTTGAGAAAATAAAGTATATACATGGATAACTTGCACTCAAATGCACTTTAACACTATACCTTTTTAATTTTTATTAAAGAGCTAAAACCTGATAGAAATGGATACAAAATTATTTTTTAAAAACAGATAGACCAGTTTGCGACAGATGCCAGATCTTGTTTTCTGAAATAAATTACTATATACCCTCACGCCGAGACTATTAAGTTAATGTTTAAATGCTGTCTATTAAAGAGCTATGAGGTCTTAATATGGACTTGCTATCAGATGTCATGGTTGCCAAATATGTTAAACTGTACGTTTTCACTTTTAATATTCTGCGTAAACGATGTAACACTTTTGTATCTTAATTAATTCAAGGAAACGACGCATGAGCCTTTCATTAACTCATTTGCGAAGGTAAAATGATACATAAACTGATTTAAGCTAAAAAAAAAAAATAAATCAAAATTAGTTAATAATGAATCAAAATTCAACTAAACCCGTGTTCACAAAACGGAACGCACCAAACGAAATTCGTAACGAACGTACATGTGATGTCACTCTATCTTAAGGATCTGACACATGCCATACAGGATATTGAATTTTACAATATATTGGGATTGGATAATTATTGATTTAGTTTTAGTAAATCAATAAGAAAGAAAACATTCTGATATGAAGTATGGCTAATAAACCTTTTTCTATCGTTGATTTCTGTTTCAGCCACTGGAAATAAAATAGTGCCATTATTTTGTAGATGACATACAGTGCCGTTCTAGGGAATGTCAAAGTTTCCTTCTCTGCTGTTTGCTCCTAGATAAATGTCAACCCAATAAAAATGAACCAGATGATTTTGAAGAAAAGCTTAAAATTTCCTGGAAATTTTGCTGTGGTGATTACGAAAGAAATATCACAATGCGCGTCCTAACCGCCATTTCAAATGGAAAACTTGAAGATCACATTAATTGTGAAAATAATGAGTATAAATTGCTATCTCGCGATTTAGTATTTCAGTCATTCCTACGAAAGAGTGGTTTTGTAGACTTCTTCCTTCAGCACGCTTGTTCAAAAAGCATTAGTATCTACTGCAGATCGCCTGGATACAAAAAGGATCCATTTGAAATTTGCTGCACTCTCACTCCTGAGCAATTCAAGGTTGTCGTACAGCGGCTCAAATTTGAAATCCTGACTAATGATTTTATTAAGGATAAAACGTGTCACCCAATCATCGAAGACGTTCGTAAGTAAAACAATAACTACACAAGAACAAAGTACAGTTTCAATACGAATTAAGCCTTATATTTTTCTAAAATATGAAAGTTATATAAAAAATCATAATTCATTCATTCTGAATCATAGGATTAATATACAGTAAGAATACATATATCGTTTTTCTCATATGGCCTCCTAAAATGTAATTGTGACGTCATAAGCGTTCATTAACTTGTGCATTTTCCTGTATTTCCTTTAAAAGTTGCAGAAGACATCAATTTTCAGTGGAATTTTCTTTCAGAAAACATACTCTGCCACCGTCGCCTAGAAAAAGTATGTGATTATTTTATAGAGTTTACATAATATATCCAAAAATTAAAGTAGCGATGGTGGCAGACACTATCTTTTAAAAGAAAATTATCACAGAAATGGGTCATCTTGAAGTTTTTCTGCATTAAACTTAGAAATGTACCAAATTAATCGCGTCATATTTCCAGAAAGGTCCTCCTTCATGCCATACTCTTGAATGATAGATCATATTCACCTACTCAACTTTTGTTAAAGCCAATTTCATAACTTTTTAAGAACATTAAATTTTTAGGGCACAATAAAGCTCAAACCGTAACTAATTATTCTTTGATGCCATTTTAAGCTTTATGAGAGAACTTGAGACATATTGATTATTTCAGGTCATACAAATGAAGGAAAATATTCAAAAACATAATATGAACTAAATCTTGTGGTGGTAAAAGTAGCTATGTATTTTAAATGGGGACATGTAGAAATACCAAAAAAATAACGTCAAAACTGTTGATCAAATATTTGCCAAGAGAAAAATAACTTAACGGGAAATCAAGTAAACAAATCAGTGAAATGAGAGTTTAAAAGCATACCTTAAAACAAGATGCATTGTCATATATATTGATATAACATTATATACAGGATGATGTCGCAATGGGGCTCCTCTCTAAGTCTTTGACGTCTATAAAATGGATAATAATAGTAAATGTTTTAATCATAATTTTTATGATTTATCAATGTTTCATTTTTTCAAATAAGTCTAAATTGGCTGAATTCTGATCTTTGTGCTGCTTAAAATACTTTCTTGGTCCCTTTTCCCAGTATTTCACACAAAGATGTAAAACAAAATATAAAAAGGATGTTATTTCTTAACAAAAACCTTATTATGGGTTTATTTTTTCCCCATTGTTTAATCTTGAACACGTTTAAACTAAAGAGAGACGTGTTTGCTTGCAATGATCTTTCCTTGACATATTTCTACAGTGAAAGATAAAGGGCAAAACAAATTTTGGTGTAAAATAGACAGACTTTAAGTTTGAAGCATATCTTTGTGTGAAGTTTTATTTTATTTTTTATCGACTATTGTGACTAACATTTTCTAGAAGAGAATAAATATTGTCTCCCAATAGTCCAGTGAAACCTAATATTGTGTATTGTTTTACAGTGAACATTCCAAAGGGTATTCTTAGTTTAGGGAGCGAAAGTATATCCAGATTTCTTAAAGATCTCACTCATGGCGAACATGTAGTCTATGTTGCAAGGGGAATGGTAGTTGGATGTGAAGGGGCAGGAAAAACAAGTCTTGTATGCAGACTTAGGGGAGAAGAAATCCCGAATCCTTTATCAACTAGAGGAATAGATGTCCATGTTAATCTATTCACCGTGGATGGAAAAAAAATTGAGGGTCAGGTTCAAATTTGTCATGCTTTTTGTAACTTATGAAGAACTAGGTACGCTAACTCAATATTCCCGCCTACATTTTGCACCCATTTGTATTCAATACTAATGAAAATTTGGCCATAAAATAAACTTTTGTTGGATGCAAAGAAGAGTTCAATGGTAATTTAATATTAATGTTACGAGTTAAGTACTTTATTGTCCCCCGCTTTCGCGAAAGCGAGGGGACATCAAATGTCATTCGTCTGTCCGTCTCTCCATCTGTCCTTCTATCACAAAAACTTGAACCTTGCCCATAGCTTTTGATTACGTGGAGCTATGACTTTCATATTTCACATGTGTATTTCTTGTGACAAGACCGTTCTCTGTGTACCACAAAATTTGACCATTTGACCTTGAAGCTTGACCCACTTTTAAACAAAAACTCAAACTTTTACTTTTTAAACTTTTAAATGGTAAATACTAGGACTTTTATATTTCATATATTTCTTGTGGCAGGACCTTCTATTGGATATCAACAACTTTGACCTTTTGACCTAGACCTTGGAGATTTTCGTACTTATGTAAAATAATTAACCTTAGCATAGCTTTTGAACGATGAAGACTAGGGCTTTCATATTTCACATATGTAATTCTTGTGAGAAGACCTTTCATCGGATACCAAGAACTTTGACCTTTTGATCTTGGAGTTTGACCTACTTTTAAAAATCTTGACAATAACTTTTGAAGGGTTAGGTCTAGGGCTTTCATACTTTACATATCTAATCTTTGTGGCAGGACCTTTCATTGGATATCAAGAAATTTGACCCTTTGGCATTGATTTTAAGTTTGACCTACTTTTTGAAACTTTAACTTGGCCACAACTTTTGAACGGTAGATACTTGGACTTTCATATTTCACATATTTAAACCTTAGTAACAAGACCTTTCATTGGATATCAAAAATGACCTTGACCTTGGAAGTTGACCTACTTTTCTTAAATTTATCCTTGGCCATAACTTTTGAACAGGTGGTGCTAGGGATTTGTATTTCACAATTGTGAAAAGACCCTACTTAGGGTAATAATATATTTAATATGCATTTAAGAAAAGTTTAGTCTTTGCTATGTTGTCAAATGGGGTCATCAACTTCAGTGATTATAGCTAAATGACATGTGATAGGGCGTTCATATTTAATTACAATCCGATATGTCATAAAAAATGAAATTTCACCCACAAAAAAACTGAAAGCGTGGGACCACAATTCTTTGAATTTGCTTGTTACTCTTAAATCCAGCTCTTTTTGTAAGGGAGTAGACGAAGTTTTCCGTTGAAAGTGGACTTGAAAGCATCAGAATATTTTAAAATATTCTTGTTTATGGATAAAAATTCCTTAGGCCCAAGGGACAAGATGTCCAAAAATTATTTTTTTAGAGTTATAGCTCAAAGACCATGTGAAGTTAAAAATTTGACAGCTTATAAATACACCATTGATTAACAGGTGGAAACTTTCAACAAATATTTTTTAAAAACATATTTTTAGAGAACAAAATATATATATATATATAAAAAATGCATATTTTAAAAAAAATGCACCTCTTAGTTCTGTACCATAAAGCAGAAATAATAAATGTTTATAAATGCTGGGCAAGTTGGGCGTGAATAGTCTCTGAAAGGCTGTTATTGAAAGCATGACATGTATAAAGATTCCTTTAAAATACGACATTTGCAATGTACTTTCAGTTTCAGATCTGACTGTTTGGATAAAATAAACAGAGAATACAAGCTATTGAAATTTTACTTGCCCTTTATTAATAAACATATATTGTTTTTGTTAAAATGGCTTTCTCTGAAAGTACGGAATTAACTAGGTGTATTAAAAAAAGATAAAGGCAATTGTAAATATTTTTTTTCAATAAATATTATTTTGTTAAATGGTTTGTTTTATCTGTTTATTATATATTCATAAACTGTAAAAGTTTTAACTTTATAAACCATATACATGTAGCTTTGGGGGAAAATGAATTAAAACTTTTTTTTAATATGCTGATCTTTGGCAAAACCTTAAATCGTTTCTTATGTTTAACGCATACAAATTTAAACACAGCAATTGATCAATATCTGTATAAATATGGAAAATCATTTAAATATGTTAATTTTGTTTGAATGACTTGGGGGCATTAGGGGAAAACAATACTATCGTAAGAAGTTCTTTTATAAAACTACTGTGTTTCCGTGCAGCTTTAATTGTATCTGTTCATTTAGTATTAATTTTTGAAATTGTATGATACAAAAGGCAAGATGAAGCTATAGGCCTATGGTTTACTCAGCTCATTCTAATGAACTGTAATACTTTTAATTGACTTTCATTAATGTTTTCTCAAGAGAGTAATGATGTACATGTTAATTCCATTTCAACGAATTTTTATGATTTCAGTAACAACTAATCCGAGTTTAGCAAGTCTCCGTTCAACTTTAAATCAGAAAGATCGAGCTGATGATCACGACCAGAATATAAATGTTTCTGCAAACCGGTTGTCTGGAAGATCTACACCAAGAAAGGAAAATGTCAAGAGCGATAAAATGTCCACAAACATACTTCCAACTTTATCAGAAATAAATAACGAACACGTTGCAGAGATAAGAAATCAAAGAGAAAGCAGAGTGAATGAGGAAACTTTTAAAAATATCATCATGGATGAAGAAGACGATGACGAAAAATTGACCGATGATATACTTTCAGTAGATTCAAATGTCCCTACATCGGTTGACACAGATATCCCCACTGAGTTTTCTATCACGCAAACATTATCAGAGTCTTTTGTAGATGAAAATGGAAAAATTATAACAATCTTTGACTTTGCTGGACAATTTGCTTACTATGCCTGTCACCACCTATATTTTTCTCCCAATGATTTCTACATTTTAGTAATGGACATCACAAAGAATTTGAATGATCGCGTAATTACAGACAAAGCAGCTGAAACACTCAAACAGGGGGATTTACATCAAAAAATGTGTGATGGACGGTCTAAGATGGAAAGATCTATGTATGACAATTGGACTTATTTAGGTAATTTGATTACATTCGTTTTTCGTATGAGAAAATCTCATTAGCATTATATCTAGAACACGTTTACCAGCTCCAGTCAAAATAGAATCCCTTAAGTCTAGGAGCCTCAAATGCTTTTTGAAGTCAGCAAAACAGAATGCATTACGATTTATTCAAACTGTGTCAGATTTTTCCAATGTAAAATGTAAAATACTGTTTAATGTAAAATGTATTTTAAGGGGCTCCGACCCTCAGCCAGGAAGGACAACTCTTTAATTTATAATTTAATTCAAAAAGTCTTTAAATGAAGCTTGAAAATTAAATATTTTCATGCAACAATTTTCATTATATGCCTCTCAATGTGCTCCAAGGTTCTTTGCAAAGCTCCATAGATCACTTCCAATTTCATATCATGTTAATAAACATTGGTATCTAAAAATGCTTTTTTTGGGATAAAAATTTCTACTTTTAATTAGGCCTTTCTGAGAAATTCAAAGAACCTTGAAGCACATTGAGATGCATATAATGAAAATTGTTGCATGAAAAGATTTAATTTTCAAGCTTCATTTAAAGACTTTTTGAATTAAATTATAAATTAAAGAGTTGTCCTTCCTGGCTGAGGGTCGGATTCCCTTAAATTGCATAGTATTGAACCTCAATTTTTTTTTAGAAGTCTACGAAACAGAATACATTACAATTTAATCACGTTGTGTTAAAGTTCTCAATGTTAAAATGTATTTTAGCTCACCTGAGCCGAAGGCTCAAGTGAGCTTTTCTGATCAAAATTTATCCATTGTCTGTCGTTGTCGTTGTAGTAAACTTTTCACATTTTCATCTTCTTCTCAAGAACCACTGGACCGATTTCAACCAAAATTGCTACAGAGTATCTTTGGGTAAAGGGAATTTAAGTTTGTTCAAATGAAGGGTCACTCCTTCTTCCAAGGGGAGATAATTATTAATTAATGAAAAATTGATGGCATTATAAAAAAAATCTTGTCAAGAACCACTGGGCCAGGAAAGATGAAACTCATGTGGAACCATCCTCAGGTAGTGTAGATTCAAGTTTGTTCAAAATATGACCCTTGGGGTTTGGGCGGGGCCACAATAGCCAATCAAAGTTTTACATAGGAGTATATAGGAAAAATCTTTAAAAATCTTCTTCTTAAGAACCATTGGGTCATGAAAGATGAAACTCATGTGGAATCAACCTCCGTTAGTGTAGATTCAAGTTTGTGCAAATCAAGACCCCCGGGGCAAGGGTGGAGCCAAAATGGCCGATCAAAGTTTTACATAGGAATATATAGGAAAAATTTTAGAAATATTCTTTTCAACCATTGGGACAGGATAGATGAAACTCATGTGGAATCATCTTCAGATAGTGTAGATTCAAGTTTGTTCAAATCATGACCCCCGGGGCAAGGAAGAAGCCAAAATGGCCGATCGATGTTTTACAAAGGAATATGCAAGAAAAATCTTTAAAAATCATCTCCTCTAGAACCATTGGGCCAGGATAGATGAAATTAATGTTGAATCGTCCTCAGGTAGTGTTCATTCAAGTTTGTTCAAATCTTGACCCCCGGGGCAAGGAAGAAGCCAAAATGGCCGATCAAAGTTTCACATAGGTGTATATAGGAAAAATCTTTAAAAATCTTCTCAAGATCCTAAGAGACAGGAGAGATGAAACTCATGGGGAATCATCCTTAGGTAGTGTAGATTTAAGTTTGTTCAAATCATGACCCCCAGGGGTAGGATGGGGTCACAGTGGCCGATCAAAGCTTTATTAAGGAATATAGAGCTCAACACACTTTTTAAGCTCACATGGTTTTCGCACAAATTGAAGTCACATTGTTATGATATAATATTGTTTATAGAGACAAAATAATACATTTTAAACATATTTGTTTACATAATTTGAGTTTTATTTCATTTACTTAAGCATAATTCACACAAATCAATTGGTAGAACTTTGATTTATTCATGGCTGACTAACAACTATCCTCATTTGAATTTATGTTGGTTCTTGCCAATACGCAAGTTTCGAGATTATCTCCCTTGGTGCGCTCTTTCGTTGAGGAGGGGAGTTTGGTTGCCGCGTAAACAAACAGGTGGGACAGATATTTATACATTGGATGTATCGCATCATAGATATATACTGGTTTATCGCAACTACATAATTGTCAGGATGCACTGCTCAACTCGAGAATAACCAAATTAAAGTAAAGGTGTCATTTTTTAAAGCAAAAAAATCGGAACAAAAAAGAAAATATAGTGGATGTGAGACTTTTCAGACGAGGGAAGAGATATATGGACCTCTAATAAATACGGTAAACATAAATCTGATATTTACATATCGGCAATCTGAATGACACGTTGATTTTTTCCTTATTATAACTTCAAAAAACCCACTAACTTTTTAGAAAATGTTTGTACAATCAAGAAAATCTTTTACTTATAATAAAGACCACGACGTTTATTTCGTTTTCAAATACCCTATAATTGAAGGTAGATTTGCAAAAATACAAAGTTGAGCTTGATAAATCATAAAATGTATCACTGCTTAACACTTTTATCTTTCTATATCATTAAATAAATTTTAAACGCCATAAACATCGTTCATTTATTTATGCACGTTTGTATACATAATCAAACTGTCCCACCTCCATGCTGAATGGATACTTTTTGCGCCTCTATCGTAGAAGAGTTACAATCTCGAAACTCGCGTATTGCAGCCGTCTTTTTATTCGTTCTTTTGAAAGCAAAAGCTCTTGGCAGAAGCATAGAGATGGGCACAGTACAGCTACTGTAACTTGTATTTTCTGTACATTTTGTCTCTTTAACTCGGGGCGGTAATAGTATTTTTCATCTATTTGACTGCTTTCTATGTTAATAAGGTGGAATTTTTCAGAATCAACGTCTAAAATCTAGAATCATGAGAGATTCATCCCACTTCATTATCCTACCCTTTAGTGTGGTTTCCTTCTGCAATGTTATCCCTTTTCGGCGCTACATTTCGACAAAACCAAGAGGATTATGTTAAATGAGCAAAGATTTTAAAAAATACTCATCATGTAGAATAAACTTTCAAACTTTCAACTACATGGTATCAAGGAAAGCTCGTTTTATACAATTTGTAAAAACCTATGGTAGAGTCCTAAAGTAAAAACATCCTACAATTTATTTATCAACTTTGGAAACTTAAGATAATGATTTTAAAAGACATTTATGCTTGACATTATATATGTAATATAACGAAGGGCTATGTCTTTGTACTGCAGTTCAAAAATGGTAATTTTTATTACAACAATGTGACCTTAATTTGTGCGAAAAACCATGTGAGCTTAAAAAGTTCGTTGAGCTGTATAGAAAAAATCTTTAAAAATATTCTTCTCAAGAACCAGTAGGACAGAAAAATGAGATTCATGTTGAATCATCTTCAGATAGTGTACAGACAAGTTTGTTCAAATCATGACCCCCGGGGGTTGCGTGAGGCCACAATGGCTGATCAAAGTTTTCCATAGGAATATTTGGGAAAATCTTTGAAAATCTTCTTCTCAATAACCATTGAGTCAGGAAAGATGAAACTCATGTTGAATCATCCTCAGGTAGTGTACATTTTTCAAATTTGTTCAAATCATGGCCCCCGTGGATAGGATGGGGCCACAATGGCCGATCAAAGTTTTACGTAGGAATATATTGGGGAATCTTCTTAAGTACAGCAAAGCCATGATTAGTGATATTTTTATGGAAGCATCCTCAGATACTGTAGATTCTAGTTTGTTCAAATCATAAGCCCCAGGGATAGGGTGGGGCCACAATGGGAGATCCAAGTTTTATAATAATAATTATTATACTTCTGTTAAAATGTTTCCTATATAAAGTTCAGAAGGTAAAATAGCTATCTTTTATAGTTCACGCATAGCAAAGCTATACCCCGGGGTATAGTTTTTGCTATCCACCCTCGGAAAATTTTCATGCAATTTTTGCCTCCAATTTTGATTTCCAACGCTAGATCTATTTACTGATGATGTCATAATGACTTCAGTAGCATTGTGACATCATCAGGATTTCAGATTATTCTTGCAGTATTATCTTACTCCAAAAAATTCAAACCTCAGAAATTATATTATACATCAGTATAATAAAACGCTTATCCACTGTTTGTGAGTGGGATAGATCTTTTATCAAACCCTTGACAGAAACTATTTCCCTCGGGCAAGCCCTCGGGGAATAGTTCTCTGTCGCGGGTTTGATGAAAGAGCTATCCCACTCACACCCAGTGGATAAGTGTATAATATATTTTTAAAAATCTCTAAAGAATAGCGAAGCCATGATTAGTGATATTCATATGGAAGCTTCCTCAGGTAGTGTGGAATTTTGTTCAAATCATAACGACCTCTAAGGGTAGGGAAGCTAGGGTCTCAATGGTGGATCAAAGTTTTACATAGGAAAATAGAGGGAGAAATCTCAATAACAGAAAAGCTATGTTAAGTCATAATGACATGTAAGTATCCTCATGTATTGAAGATTAAAATTTGTTCAAATCATGAATACCCTTTGAGATAGGGAGGGGAATGATGGGGAGTCATATTCAAATTATTACAAAGTAATATATACAACCAAAATGTTTTTAAAAAACCTACAAAAATCTTTTTCTTAAGAAGTTATATGCAGAATTGATATGGAGGCATTCTCAAGAAGTATTAGAATTCAAGCCACCTCCCCCAACCACCCCCATCCCACCCACTCAGTAAACTGTTCAATTCTGATCTGATTTGTGTGTTTTCCTGGCCGATGTGCTCAGGTGAGTGATGTGGCCCATGGGCCTCTTGTTAATTGTAGAGTATACAAAATATTGGCTTCAATCCATTTTATCATATTCCGTTGGGATTACGCCCACAGCAATGGAAGATGACAACAAACCTTCTAAAGCGGCACCTCTTATTCTCGTAGCCACTCATGCAGAAGAAAAAACTAAAAAAGTAAATCAAGTTTAATTTTTTTAGGCAAAAAAAGGATATGATCATAGAAACACTATAATGTAGGAAAAATATTTTAAGTGATTTTACAATTTAAACATACCTATAAACAATTATATGTACTTTCATGTAAATGCCAATAGAGCATCTAACAAGTGGTCAAATACTTTTTATTCACGGGGTTTCCCAGAATATATGATTTCGTTTCATGATTATGTTAAACAAAATGTAATTAATATTAAATTATAAGAAATGCACTATAAAAAATTGGATATACACACAATTTTATTCACACAATTTTATGAACGTTAAAAGGAGCATGACAAAATTCACTTTTGAAAAAAAAAACCTTCAATTTTTAGATGACGCTCTTTATATGACGTCCAATCTTGGTGAAGGTAGTCTATCATTAATTGAATAAATATACCTATATTTTCTAGGATGTGGAAGATTATTTTCGAGATCTCCGAGACAGAATTCCGATAATGAGTGTCCACATTGATTATAACAACGCATTTTGCACTGGTTACTGGGGACAAAATGCAAACCTGGAGGAAATTAAAAACGGCATAATAGAAATCGTTAAGACACTTCCTAATTGGGGGAAAAGGATTCCTTTGTCATGGTTTTACATAGAAACTTTAGTAAGAAAGCTTTCGAGTTTCAAAATAATCAACACAGATGAATTACTACGAAGGTGTAGTGCAAGTGGTGTTGGAGTTGAAAAGAAGGAAGACCTTATAACACCCCTGCTCTTTTTGCATAACACGGGGGTCGTTCTATTTTTTGACGAAGAGAATCTCAGAGATTTTATCATTCTAGATGTTCAGTGGTTTGTTGACGCATTCAAAAATGTTATCACGGATGAAAATCACGCAAAACGGGACATACCACAGGATTTGTATGAGAAATGGAAGATGTTTAATAATAATGGACTTCTGACTAGTTCCTTGTTATCCTCAATCTGGAAAAAGTGTGAAAAAAATGATAAGTACAATGCAAAGAAAACGGAAATAGTGTCTATGATGATAAGACTAAATGTTCTTGCAGAGGTAACGCCATCTACAGGTAGAACAATCCTAGATGAATGGTACTGTCCTTGCATGAACAAGCAAACATTCCCTACAGAAGAGTTTGAAAATTTTCAGAACTCATCTCTTCTGTGTTTCAAGTTCACTTTTCTCCCAAAAGACTTATTTCATCGCTTAATTGCTGCTTGTAGCAATAAGTTAAAATGGAAAATACTTAAAATGAAATGTCTGTGTATTTACCAAACAGCGGCAGTATTCTATGTTGAAAGAAACAAAGTTTTAATAGGCATGCACAGTAACGATAAGATACTTATCCAATATCTTGATCTCCCTAGGCACTTAAGAGCTGATTTTTTAGATATTCGTAGAAAAATAACAAGACTAATTGATGGATTGACAAAGAAACTGGTACATTGTGCATACGAAATAGGATACATGTGCAAGAACCAAGTCTTTGGAAAATCAAACCTCTCCCATTCCCATTTCATAGCAGAATCCCATATGGAAGAGGACAATATCAACTGTTCTGAGTGCGGATTTATACGAAAAATGGATGTCAAAGATATTATATGGGATGAAGCAACAGGTAAATACAGGCATTAAGGAATACATGTATATACGAAACGCGTGAAGAAATAATTCGCTAGAATACCGTATAACTGGTTATTAATGCGGGTGCAAATTTTTGCTATTTGATCCTGAAATAGGTATATTTATTTTTTGCGATTTTAATTTTTGCGATTTCACTTTGACAATAAAGACTATTTATTCTCTCGAACCAAACCTGGGTCCCGTTACACATATTACATTGAATTTTACTCTCTATCTCTCGAAGTTTTGATTGCACTTGTATACACGCCAATCAAGCGTAAAATAGATGCAGTCTGGACTTACCTTGAAACAGGGAAGGCCTTGGTCTGTTAATTGGGTGTGTACATAGATGACACTATACCTGTAGGTAGTCCGTGTGTTGTTATAATTAATGGGTTATTATTCACAGGGTAAATTAGAAACAAAGTCACAATTATTTTGAATTGAAACCGAGACGATAATTCTTTGAAATTAATTTATAGAAGTTCGTTTCAGTAAGTTCCCAAAGACTATGAACTTTCATTTATGATTATAAAGAGTTTATATAATCCCAGTAGGGGAAATATTACACAAGAAATTCTTTTCTCAAGGACAGAATACCGATTAAGAAAAATCTTGTAAACACTGGTGAAGGACCCGATCAAGCCGCGGAATAGCCAAACCGACAATTGCTATTCGGGTTTCATATAAATAAGTCATGAAATACAATGTAGGAACAAATAAATATTGAATCTTAAGGAATTCGTTTTATTTATTCGAAATACAATTATTGTTGTTGATATCAAGTAAATTACCTGTAAAATACGATTGAAAACGTGCAATGAAATTATTTACATATACTTCCGGTATCTGTAAAAGTAGAACTTAGATGATCGCAACTGAAAATTCCGGATTTTATTTACTTATTTTTTGCGATTGAATTTTTTGCGATTAAGACTTGATCGCAGAATTTCGCAAAAAATAGCACCCCGTAGAAAAATCCAGTTATACGGTATATAAAATAGTTATTTCTAACTATATATGTTCCCTCTAATTCTTTTTTCAACATTTTGATTTTATTCAGTTGAATCTGAAAGATATTAATGTGGCTTGATATGGAAAAAAAAAACAGATTAAGGGTGATATAAATTACAGTCATTTTATTGTAACTACCGAGATCCGATTGAAATGAAAGAACAAGTATACATTGAACATGTTGAATTAAGGTGAGAATATGTTGATTGCCCGATGATTGCATGGTAAGCCAACCCAACGTTAAACGCTTTCTGAGCTTTAAGCGCGAGTATTATTTGCACAGAGGGCGAAAAACTGTTAATATTGAGTCTATGATTCACGTTTTTGTACGGTCAGTGATCTGAAATGAATGAAAGTAGAACTTTTCAGAGACTGTTAGAATCAATGATGATTCCCACTGTCAGTCGTGTTTTGGAAAACTTTTGGTTCTTTGTGCAACAAGCAGAAATGAATCATGTAACTATTACTTCATAAAATATAATTTGGAATCGTGTAAACAGATTTAATCAGAGTACTGACAGTACTGAAAAGCGCTAAGCAAAGTTATTTGATATAATTCTGGTTAATACATGTACAATCTTGATAAGTATGCCCTCATTTAAAAATTGTCACGGTTCTACTTAAACTTTTTCAGAATCTAATGCCGATTTAATATGTCTCAAAATGTTAATTTTGTTAATGTTAAGAAACACGTTCGACTGCTGAGTTATTTTCATAATCAGACTTTGAGCAGATTGATACGATCATTGGAGCGTAAATATGCAAACTACGTAAGTAATTTGTTTCTATCGCGCTAATTCTTATGTCTATCGACTTGGCCCATCATCGAATACAGTACTTAAGTGATAACAAGAATAAATACTAGTAAAATATATAAATGTACATTAGTACGTTCAGAATGGCGCATTGCTTTGTTATACCATTATTCATGTATACTCACTCTTTTTTAGGACATTTATGTACACTGATGAGCAAGATAATGCTAATACGTACACTTTCTAAAGTTCTTTACGTCATAAGAAGTGACCTTTCTGTCACATGAAAAAAACCCTTCCAAATAAATACCTATTGTTCCAGAAAATTAATTTCTTCATTTACCCTCTTACAAAGTCGCTTCGATCCATTTTAAAAGCACACAGGCAGCCGGAAAAATAAATGTCAAAGCCAAAACAATCAAACAAAATTTAAGAAAAAAGGTATTTTGAGTATTAGTCAACGTTTGATTTATTAATGTTTTGCATGAAGCACAGAAGCATGCGTCTATAGTTTGCCGACAAAAATGAGCTTAAGTCAAACCATTGTCATATATATAGACATTGCATAAACATACATGTATCATGTTTTCCTAAGCTGCAGAACGGTAGCGTTATGGTTTTATATATTTAGTCTTTGCACATAACGCTACAGATCCCGTATATAATGCAAAAAATTGTGCAATTTACGGCGCATGATTTTCTGCGCATGGTTTGGGAGATTTTTTCTACTTTCCAGCATTATTCAATCAAATACCTTTCATTTCCTATTTCGAGATATATTTTGTAATCAACTTGTATATTTTATCCTTCTCCGCAGACCAATGAAATTGCTTGTTCTGAAATTTCTGCCATCCAATAACAAATGCACGACAGACGAATTTATGGGTCTGTAAAAATGGCTATAAACTTAGGAGATGGAGAAAGTATACAAGTTGGTTACAAGATATATCTAGAATTAGGAAATGAATGGTAGCTGATTGGACGGTGCTAGAAAGTGGAGAAATTCTCCCCAAACGTGCACAGAAAATCTTTCTCTGAAAATTGTACTTTTTTTTTCACATGGTTATGTTCAAAGACTTAATATATAAAGTCATAACGCTACAGTTCTGCAGCTAATGTTTTCGTAACATAAAGTATACAGTTTTTAGGACTTAGTTAAGACATATACTGGTATATAAAATATTAGAATTTAATCAAACTCGATCTATCCATCTCTTCTCTGAAATATTCAAAGATTTATTGAATAAATAATAATGCACAAATCTGTTTCGAATTAAATTCCATCTATATATACACTGTTACACGAATCTATATCAGACTATATGTCAGTAAATTTAATCAGTTGTACGCTTCACGCATTTCGGAAAAAAGAGTGTCTTTTTAATATAATAAATAAAATAATATATCTGCTTAGCCGTAGGTCACTAGTCCTTGGAAATTCGAGTTTCTGTCACGTAAAATTCTGTGAAAAGCATACCCCACACGTTCTCATTAACATTGTTAACAGGTCTGGGCGGCCTCCGTTTTTGGAGGATAGCTAAATTCAATATGGCGGCAAAATTTTTTACCATATATGGAAATCGCAATGCAATGTCGGATAGTTTATCTTCTGATTTCAGAGGATAACACAGTCAATTTTCAAACGCCTCGTGCCTACCTTTAATCAAAAAGTGCAAGCACCAGAGTACAATTAATTAAAAGTTCAAACATTTAACTATCGATTGTATGTGGCGATTTGAGATTCAATGTCTAGAATTTTTACAATATGCTTTCAAAGATGCCACTTCTTGCGCTTCATTTCTACTTAACATTTCTCATCATTTTGTTTAATTTTTATGTTTTTTTCCCTATCGGGACAAATAAAAAGGCAATTAAATGCACAATAAATTAAATTACTTTCATACTTTCTTTTAATTCAGAATTAAAGAAAAAGTAAACACAAAAGAAAATGTACTGTAAAGACAAAAAAAAACCCACTCAGCTTGATAATTTTTAAAAGCTTAAAAGCAAATAAAACAATTTAAAGATAAAATAAGTATTATTTAGAGAAATCAAGAAAAATCACCGCCCACTTTCCTTATAGCTACATGCAGCATCCAAACTTCCGCCAGAGTTCCTAGATGAGGCCTCGACGGGGAGTATGCATCCGCAGTATATATATTTCCACGGACAACGTAAGTTTCAGTCAGATTCGTTTTGTCGTTTGACAACGGGTAGACGTTATTTAACTGATAAAGAGGACGGTTTAACTCTTCACCTCTTGCACTGTCTGTAGATGGAGATTGATCCTAATTTATTTTCGGGGTCTTAAAATCTCAGTTTAATTAATTAGATACACATACAGGCGATAAAGACAGTTCTTCAATGGCCTTTGATGTCACGAATTTTTACTGTGTTATTAAAATGCGGCATTAAAAACGAAGTGAAAGAGATGTACGGCAGTCGTCAGCGATAAAGATTTAACATGAAATTTTATAAAAAGGGTAAAAAATGGACTCGAATGAGTTTGCACGAGAAGAGAGGAAAAAAGGTGGGGGATTTCATCTATTGTATGCTGCATCCGTAAAACTATTGACTTTACTTCTTTTTGGAAGGGGACACAATAAAAGCAGTGAAAGCAAACAGGTTTTCAGGAATTATCCAACATAGGATTTTTTCCGTAACTTTGAATTTTCGTTTTCATGGTTTGGATCGAAATATAACATGTGGATTCTGTGTGAAATATTTTTTTTAAAAAAGACTTGGTGATAGAGAAATTTTGACATTATACATTGCAAGGGAAATATTTCTCCAAAATTTATAATAGTACAGTTCATAAACTGATAAATGCAAGAGTTGCTGTTATTTGTTTGGTTTAGACTGCCCTTTGTTTTGAAAAGTCCGGTAGGTGGCGATACCTCTATCCTCTCTTTTTAGAGGATAAAATCTATCCTCCAAAAATAGAGGCCGCCTAGACCTGGTTAAAGGAAGAAGTGCGAGCGAGTCTACTGGTCTTCACCGCTAGATCCTTCACAAAATTAAGCGGTGATCTAGCCCTGTGCTAGTTCACTTCAATTGTGCTATTTTTAGAAAATGCACCTATCGGAATTTGAGATGCCATGAATAGAACAGACTGCCAATAGGGGTCGTTGATTTGAAGACTTCAGGTATCTGAAGACTCGCCTTAAACAAGCGCTTGCGCATGCGCTTAGTGTTTAAAAATTGTGCTGAGACAAACAATTTCCCCTGGAATTCTTGCTTTTAATCAGTAGAAAGTACAGTTAACTATTATTTACTAAAGATAACTATATCACAGTAAAAACTTTAGAACATTGATTTACTATATTGAAAACCTTCGAACTTTGATTGACTATGGTAAAAACTTTGGAACTTTGATTTACTGTAGTAAAAACTATAGTCAAAACTTTAAAACTTTGATTTACTATGGTAAAAGTTTGATACTTTGTTTTACGATAGTAAAACTTTGATACTTTGTTTTCCGATAGTAAAACCTGCGGGTTTTTTTTAAATAAAAACATTATGATATTTCACGGCAAAATTCATAAAAACTTCAAGAACTTTTTAGCACACCTGAGCTCAAGTTATCTTTTCTGATCAAAATTTGTCCGTTGTCTGTCGTCGTCGTTGTTGTAAACTTTACACATTTTCATCTCGTTCTCAAGAACCACTGGATCAATTTCAACCAAACTTACCATAAAGTATCCTTAAGAGAAGGGGGTTTTAGTTTGTTGAGATAAAGGGTCACGTCCTCTTCTAAGGTGAGATAATTATGAATTATTAATGAACTAATCGTAACTTTTAAAAATCTTCTCAAGAACCAGTGTGCCGGGAAAGATGAAACTCTTGTAGAAGCATCCTAGGTAGTGAAGATTCAAGTTTGTTCAAATCATGACCCACGGCAGTAGGGTGGGGCCACAATGGGGTATTAAATTTTAACATAGGAATACATAGGAAAATTATTTCAAAATTTTCTTCTCAAGAACCACTGGGACAGGAAAGATGAAACTCATGTAGAAGCATCCTTTGGAAGTGAAGATTCAAGTTTATTCAAATCATTACCCCTGGGGATAGGGTGGGGCCACAATGGGATATCACAATTTAACACAGGAATACATAGGAAAAAAACTTGAATAATCTTTTTGCTCAAAGACAACAAAGCCGTGATTGGTTATAGTTAAATGGAAGCATCCTCAGAAATTGTAGAATCAAGTTTGTTCAATTGATGACCTTCGAGCTCGAGGGTAAGGGCACAATGGAGGATCAAAGATTACATAGGGACACATAGGAAAAATATTTAAAAATCTTCTCAAGAACAGCAAAGCATCCTCTGGTACTGAAGATTTAAGTTCGTTAAAATGTTGACCCCTGGGGCAAGGGTGGGGCCAGTGATTAGTCCTAGTCCTATTGTTTATTGCCATGCATTTACCAATTTAGCTCATGAAACGTTTTAATTTGATCAAACAAGCCATCGCGCAGACGAAGGCCCTTTCAAATGTAGATTTTTGCGTTAAATCGTTTATATTATGATATAAATTGAATATTGATTTATTCTTGTGAATATAAGAAACCCAACAATGCTTATGAAACATGAAGCATTGAAGTAATTTTAATAAAAGCGGGTCTTGAATTTTTTGTTCAGGAAACGGCCTCTTTCTGACATATGCATTTTCTGGCACCGGACCTTTTCAGATGCTATTAAGTTAAGCTATCATTTGAAAAATTATCGCACATATTACTATTTAGACTATTTATTTAAAACTCCCTTTTTAAAGGTTTTAATTTGCTTTTATTTGACTTGTCAAAAATCTCTTACATATCCAGAGAAGGAAGTTCTTGAACCAAACTATACTTTCTATACTTGCATTGCATGTTGTTTGAACTTTGAGAGAAGTGAAACATGCGCTTTTAATTTATCAATTTCTTTATAAGACCATAGTGCCCCCTTTTTTCTGAGAATAGTCTTTTACTGTAAATTTGTTTATTATGTAAAGTTTCATCTGGATGCTTCCCCCTCTCACTTTTGCTGCTCTGGGATATACACGTGTAAATTTGAACACATGAAAGAAAAAAAGGTACCTTAATTTCACAACTCAAAAAATCGTTGATAAGGACCTGTTTATGAAGAACACATTGATGAAAAATATTTTTCCAATATCAGGTTTTATTTTATGTACAGTCCTACTTGATATCCAGCTAGGGTATGTGGCATTGTTTTTTAAGGGGGAGGGGGGGAGGTATAAAAAATAGATTAATAATGTAAGATACCTATAAAGAGGAGGATATACATACAAAGAATGATGATAAAGTAAAAATAATAACCGAGGGGAAAAAAAAACTTGAAAAACTTGCGTCTTTGAAAAAATTAAGGGGGGGGGGGGTGTCGAATAATTTTGAATATATTAACGTAAAATGTCAGAAACTACTCCCACCCCATACTATATGTATTATGCCAAGTCTACTTTGGATCAACATATGTACAACATTTCATACTGGAAGTCATGTGAATTAAGTTGGTTTTCCTTTTTTTTGGGGGGGGGGGTGTCGAGTGTGAATTTAATATTTGATACCGTCTTTTGTCCTCTTTTATTTCATGAAATGCGAGACAAAGGTGTATCGCTAAATATTAATTTATTTTCTAATATAGCTACCCTTTCATAGTGTTATTTCAAATTGTATATCTTGAAAATGTACGACAGAAAAAATGTTATTTAGAGGCTATCTCCGTAAAATGAAACCAAAACTGAATTTCACGTCCAAGATCAGCGTCAGCCACATTCCGTGGAATGTTTAATTTACTGGTTTGCCAAAGATTTAAGTTTCAAAACACATGAATTCTTGAACATGTGTTGGTTCGAGGGTAGTTTCAACGGAAATTGTCCGTTGCTTTCATCTGAAAGTATCCGTTTCAACGAAAAGGGTCCGTTATGCCTATACACTGTGAGTATGTGTCATTTTAATTCAAAGCAGTTTTAGGAAGTGTAAAAAGTTTGTTCAAATCCCCCCTCCTTCTTCGACCCAACTTTTATAATGTATGTAAAGGCCCTTTCACAATTGGTGCACGAGCACTTTACAACACTTTGCGATCGGAAAATTTTGGCTTCGCACGAGTTCTCGCATATGTTGCACGATGTCTCGCATTCATTGCATGTGTTTTAGTGGTTGCATCAAGTCTCCTCAAAATAGTCAACATGCACACTATTCAGACGCGACCAAATGCGATCAAAATTATCGCAATTCAACGCACGAATATTAGTACGAACGTCTTACAACGTTTTATGTACTCGTAAGAGTGATGTACGATTTTTAAAGATCGGAAGATGAATCGCAGCTGTCTTTGCGTGTGTTTTGCGAACATGAGACTGTTGCTCAACATGTCTCATGTAATCTTGCAACGTTTTACTATCATTGCTTGATAAATCACCTTCAATTGCCATGCTTTGCAACAGGTATATATATACCGTGTATAATTATAAGCATCTTACCCCCCGTTCACACATAGACGCCGCTTCTACTACGATCAAAGCGTGGACAACAGCGTGGCCGATCGTGACAAATCGCAAGAGAAACGTCGTTGAGTCGTCATGAGCGTAGTATGATCGCAGTAGGGTCTTCATGATCGGAGAGCTCTACGCTCTCACCACGCTTATTTTGAACATGTTCAAAACAAGCGTAGCGGGGTCGTGGCCAACAAGAATCGGGGTGAAGTCGTAAAAAGAGCGTAGTAGAAGCGCTGTAATCGTACAAGCAGCGCAGAAGCATCGTAGAGAGATCTTCATGATTGTAGTAAAAACGCCGTCAGAGCGTAGGAACTTACCAAACACGCTTATACAACGCTCCCTCTGCGTTCGTACTACGTTCTCACTACGATCTCTCTACGCTCCTGATGATCCTACGAAGACCTATTATGACCTTACGCCGATCATATCACGACCTATCAGACAGGAGTTTGTTCTTATAGCGCTGATATTTGACCAATCATCATCTGTAAACTACATATAAATGGGGACACTATACTTGATGATCATTTACAATTGAGCATTTTCACATCTTGTTAGAGGTATAATTGAAATTGTCCTTAAACCATGTGGTAAAGGCCCAAAACAAACTGCGGTCGTAAGATATGCATCATCGCTAAAATTGTATTACAAAAATCTGCGGTTGCAAGATATATTTACATCATCGCCAAAATCGTACTAGAAGCGTAATGCAAACGTAATATGATCGGCACCACCGTAGCGACATCGCAGTATAGTCGTCTAGGTCTGTGTAGCGTCGTAGTATGGTCTTCAATGTCTTAGTGGCAGCGTAGCGTAAACGCAGTAAACACGGCCGCTTGTCGGCAACGGTCTGCGTAACATCGTAGTAGAAGCGTGTTAGCAGCGCGTTTGACGTACGGACATCGTAGTGCGGTCGTAACGAAGACCATAATTTGCTAAATTACTCTATTTAGACGCCGATCGGCTGCGATCTGCCCCGATCCAAAAAAAATTCAGATCGTGGCTTGGTCGGGATGATCGCCGTATAGTCGCAGCTCTGTGTGAACGGGGGGTTAACTATGTCAACTGAAGAACGTCGGAAACGGGTTGTATACATACTAGGCCCTCTGACTCGCACGAACTTTCCTACTATGGAATGCATGAGCGCACGAGCACCGCACGTCCAATCGTATTGTCGCACGTTCAATCGTCCGATTAGCTGATCAGTCGTGCAATCCTATCGCATTATCTTACAACTTTCGCTTTCATTCTACAACAGTCGCATATAGACGCAAGATATATCGCAGGATTTAATGCACAACAGTCACTCTAGATCGCGCGAATTCCGTACGAACACTTTTTTCATATGCGATTATTTTGGCAACAGTTTACGATCCTAAACAAAATTACTCGGTCGCACGAATATTTTGTCGCTTCTGCTCGTGCGCCAATTGTGAAAGGGGCTTAAATATCAATACTGAACTGATTTTTGCTTTTACCTAGCTACAGCTTACTCCACTTATATTGAACTCCCTTATTTTGAAATGAAAATAAATCCCTAATTTTTGCCTTTTATATTCTTTGCATTAAAATAACCGTTATATTGAAATAGGCTATATTGAAATTTCGCTTATATTGAAGCCATTGATCGGTCCCCACAGGTGATAATAAGTTTTTTTCATAACGGTTATATTAGAGATTGTTCTATCTGACGTATCCGTATAAGTATCCGTATCCGTATACGTATCGAGGTATGAGAGGCATCTCGATCCCGATGCTTAAACCATCTGGTTACATTTCCATCGTTTCATGTTTGGTTTTTAACCTCATTCACTAAGAAATGATATGTAGTGTGATATTTTTAATAAAAACATATCAGTTGCTGTGCACGCCTTATGCATCCTGTTTATGGGGAGGAGTGGGTGGGTAAAAGTTTAAAAAATAAAATTCGAAAAACAAGTATGTTTTTTTTTTAATTTAAATTTGTAAAAAATAGTTCGAAAATATTTCTAGATTCACCTCTCTCTCTCGCTCGCTCATTCTTTCTCGCTCTCTCTCTCTTTCTCAATATTAGGGTATTCATTGTTCATTCTCGAATTAACATTTACAACAACACGACATATCTCTAATAATATATAATTATATATACAGTTAAACATCTTAAACTCAAACTTGTAAATTGTAAATACATATAGTTGTACATTAACTGGGAAAGTTTTAACCATACATTGTAGGGCAAAACAAATGTGTATGGGTGATTCACTGAAAATGTCCATCCTCTTTTCCCTTTTCCTTTTTTATCATCTTCTATGCCATTCATTATCAGATATTTGATGGTCATAGCCCACCCCCCCAAAAAAAAAATTGAATAGCTGGTAATTCTGGGGCGATTTGAATAAACTCCCTAAATTGTAGGTCGATAGCCGTATCATGGGCGGCGAAAGCAATTAGAAAGTAGGGGCGCTAATTGAAAAGGGGGGGGCTAAACCCCAATTTTAGATGCCTATATTATGTCTATCTTTGCAAAAAAAAGTAGGAGGGGGGATTAACACCCCACCCCCCCCTCGGCGCCGACGCCTTTGCGTATCCATTGTTTCAAGGAGCTTGGGAATTGAACATGATCAAGTTTATAGTGAACATAGCTCTGAAAAACTTTGATATTTTATCATTGTAATTTTTCTTTAATGTGTGATTTTTTTCTTGGCTACATTGAAGCAGTTCCTTCTCTTCAATTCTATAATTTGTGCACACTGATCTCGATCTCGGCCAAAGAAAATTAGCACGATGGACAAGTACATGTAGGCTTAGCAAAATAAGATGTATTATTTTGAAAATTTTGAGCCATAATTATTTATTCTTTGCATAAAAAGAAAGTTGAATACCGTATTATGAAATAGTTTTTATATCAAGCAACAAATGATGTTAATGAATGAAAGTCAAAAGACGTTTAACTTATCAAATTTTGTGTGTGTACATGGTAAGGCATGCACGAAGTGAGGGACAGACGTCGGAACTGGGTTTGGGCCCCCCTCCACTTTTTTGCAAAGATAGACATAATATATGCATTGAACATTGAGGGTATAGGATATGCCCCCCTCCCCACCTTCAACAGGCACGTTGTATTGCAGTCAAAGAAGAGTAAGTGGTAGTACTATTGTTTGAAAAAAAAATGGCAATGAAAAAAGTTCGACCCCCCCCAACACACACACATATACACATACACATAGTAGTATTTAAGTACTTTTTTGTTTTTCAAGGTTTCTCAGGGCTGATTTTTTTTCTCTTTCAAATAGCCCCCTCCCTAATTTTAATTTGATTCTGACGCCAAAGTGAGGGGAGGGGAAAAGGAGGGAGTTACACAGGCTCTTCAATGCATATACTCAATACTTATAATGCTGTTGAAGCTAATTATGAAATCAGTTTGAACAGTCTCTTTAAAAACGGCTACAACATTTTATCGATCGCGTTGATGATAACGTATTTTGTGTTTCAATGTGTGTGTGTGTGTGGGGGGGGGGGGGGGGGTAATTGGTAAGCCGTTACATGGCATATGAAAAATACAGACAATATCAATAAAAGATAATAAGCGAGAGGAAAAAGAGAAAGGGGATTTCCTAAAAATATTTTGAAGCAAAATGAAATTAATTTCAAAACAATATAATTAAAACAAAATATTTTATACTTGATTTCATTTTCTTTCTTGTTTTAAATAAATATTTTTTACGAAATGATACAGATGTGCAGCAGTTTATTAATTTTAATGCAAAAATTGCTATTTGCTATTTTCTAATGCATGGACCGTGACTTATTTAACAACAAACAGAGATGGAAATTGTATTAAATGGTTAAGACATCGGGATCGAGATGCCTTTCATATCTCGATACGGATACGGATACGTATACTTATACGGATACGTCAGATAGAACAATATCTATTGAAGTACACCCTGGTGGCTGTCGTTACAGTTGACGACAGAAATTATGCCTGACTGACCAGTTGATATAAGAGGTGTGAATAATTAAATTTTCATCTTGTGTGAAATAAAATTATTCACAGTTAAATTCTTTGTTTCCACGTACGATAATGAGATATTGAGGCTAAATGTAAGAAGTAACCCTCAAAGATCTAGAAAAAAAAACCTGAACTTTGAAATTAATACGTTAATGGCCCTTGATAAGTCTAAATTCGAAATAGCTTACGGATTAACCCGTGTACACTTACAATGAAATACAAGCTGCGAATGACACTGACGACGGTACTCAATCGTGTAAGTCTGGTAATTTTTTCTCCAAAACGTAAATAAAAGCGATCGTGGAATAAAAATGAGGTGGAAGATTGTCTTTTGAATGTAACAGAAAGAAATAATTTCAATTAAACTTTCAAGGACTTATATTCTATGTAATCTGTTTACTGTTAAAAGATAAACGATGACAAAATTAATTTGTTCGGGTTTGTTCTTCTTTATTTTATATCGGGATTGAACTTAAAAAATGGCGGCGTCACGATTTTGCTTGTATTGAATTACAGATATATTAAAATAATTTGCATGGTCCCCTGATTTTCAATATATCCGGAGTAGGCTGTAGTTGTTCAGGTGAGCGATGAGGCCCCTGGGTCCCTTGTTATAAATGCAACCCCATCCCATAAAAAAAATATATTCTTTAATGTAAGGTTGTTTCTTGCGCCTATAAATAAGCAAAATTTTTTTAAAATCCATTTTATTTTTTGAAGATATAGTTAAAGTGTTTTTTATTATTATTATTTAGAAAGGAAAATATTACAATATGAATTAGAATTAAAATTAGAATTTCGTCATATAGAACCAAATACTGCTCCATTAATTTTAGTAAACTTGTATTTTTTTTTAATCAATTTATAGTTGTAAATATTGCGTTTGATTAACTATTTAGCTAATCTAAATAAAATATACAAATCCAAGCCCCCCTCCCCCCTCCACAATTGATAAAATTGGCAAAAACTATTAAAATAATTTAATAAGTGAATAAAAAACTATTCTTAAAACTTTTTAAAATTTATGCAGCTTAATGAAATCTTTATAGAAACATTTTCTATAGTGAAAACCTCTGTACTTTGATTTACTTTATACTTTAAAATCAGTCTCAAAACCAACATCAAACAGTCATTTAACAATAGTATTTTAGAATACACTTGTGCCGACAGTAGTATTTTACATAAGCAGGGAATAAGTTTCAAATTCAATTTAAAACTTAATCCTTCCAAGTATATATTCCCATTATTTATCAATTTTTTCTGCAGGAATGAAAAATTCAGATCTAGAAATGATAGGGAAAATAATAAAACTTCTTGAAAATACTAAGTGACTCTTTGCCTTCGGCATAACTCGATTGGTTTCGGTAAAACGCGATTTCCACACCCTCACTGTGTCGAATGATTTTGATTGACAGGACAAGCACGTGGACTTCCTCTGAACCGTGTGAAGTTGATGAAAGAAAATAAAAGCCGATGATTACTGTCAAATGGATTTGTTAATCTTTAAAAAAATTAATTACCTTTACTGCTTGGAATATTTTGGAAAAATAATAAGAATTTTTATTTGATACAACAAATATCTGAAAATTGAGGATGTATCCCTCTATCTCTCTTTCTCTCTCTCTTTCTATCGTACATTTCTCTGTTCAATAAAAATTAGGACAGCACATTACTTATTTAGTTTTGAAATTTTAATCTATTACAAATAATTTGAATGCCTCTTTCCATCATCTTGTCTACAGATACATGTAGAAGTTAGCTAAAATAATCATCATAAAAGAATACAAAAGACACATAAATATAGAAAATTTTGCATTAGAATTTTAAAAAACGAGAGTTTTAATACAATACGGCAACAGACTATTGTGAATTCAAAAAAATCCGTTATTTTACTCAGAATCCTTGGCAAGGAAATACATGTAGTCATGTATAGTTGTTTCAACCGCGTACAATGTAATTAATTCGTTCTATAAGTAGTAGTTTAATCTTCAGAAGTCCACATTATTTTATTAGTGAAAAGAAAAAGCATATTTACTATATAAATAGATTTTTATATTTAAACTACACGCGTTCGGTAAGAAATACACATGTTTTACGGCAATTAAAATCGTGTAACTGTTATAAAAATATCGATTTAAACCATAGGTACATAATTATAAGTACAGAAAAAATGTTTTTATTATTTATGTATTTATCTATTGTTTATTTATATTAAAGCACATATATATAAAATTAGATTTATAGAATAATAGAATAATTACAATGCAAGGAAAAGATCGGAGGCATTCCGAATAAATCGTTCATCTTGCGTTCACCGTTCACTTTGCGCTCGCGTTCGCGTTCTGTGTTCACTCACCGTTCACCGTTCACACATCGTTCACCAAGTTGCGTTCAGCGTTTGCACATCGTTTACTCACCGTTCGCTCTGCGTTCGTTTACCGTTCTTTCACCGTTTTAGTGGGAAAGTACAACGTTTCAGAGACTGTACTACATGTACATGTATATCATTAGAGCTGTTGAACAAAAAAATGCAATTTAATTCACGTAAAATTTTTATTATTTTTATATAGTACCAGACCTGACGTTTGATAAAAACACATGCCATAGAGACGTCTTCATTTCTTCCGATGGGAAGGTTTTCAAGAGCATTAATCCTTTCGAGCAGACGGTTATTTTCCCAAGCAATAATCATCTGTTAAAATACAAAGGTGCCATTTGTTCACCTGGTTTCATGTATCCTGGCAGACATAAATACGCTATAAAGATTGAAATCAATGTCAAAAAACCCATTGATAAGCAAAACCTTGTGTTTGAACTAGGAATCGCTAGAAAGTCTGTCATAGGAAAGAGTCTGATTGTGGAGGGAGAGAAGTATGCATGGTCGATGATCGGTGCGCATCACGTGGATTGTGATGCAATATGCTTACACATTGCCAATGACAACCACTTGTTGTATCACGAGGTCCTTACATCCAATGTTGCTGGGAGTTCCGTGGAAAGGAATTTTGGTTTTCTGTTGGACACCGAGTTTTGTCAATGGACAGTCTTCGACTGGAAGTTAGAGAGGGAGATTTGTGTGGTGGAGGCTGTAGACTGTTCTGAAATGCTTTACCCTTTGGTTGCTGGTTACAATCCAAGTAGCCTAGAGGTCACAGCAACTATCATTCCTTTCGATTAAAATGATTAAATATGTAGGCCTATTATACGAAGAGCATTTTTTTTTTACAACTGTGGTGAATATTGTGAAAGATCAGAAACGATAAATATATATATTCATCAAAAATACTTTGCTATTTGTTAGATATATTTTTTAAAGTTTTTTTAATTTGCTGTTCAGAAACTGTACACCGCACGTACATAAATATAAGATATATTTTACTTTTAACATGCATACGCTTGACATTCTTTGCTTTGATATATACATGTTATTTTTTGCCACTTCTTTTTAAACATTGCGTTTGTAGTCATTTTTTATATCATTTTGTGAAGGTTTTATAAATTACCTTAATCTATAAATGATTGCTGTGTAAAAGGTGAAGATAACAACAGTGATCAATCTCAAAAGAAATATATAGACATCACGAATATGTGAATAGGGTATAAAACACGTACCTCTGCAAATTCCTGAAGAGGGATTCGGTGCCTAAGAGGAGTAAGCATCCCATGTTGACCGATCACATCCGCCGTGAGCCCTATGTATTGATCGGGTACACGGAACTTTCCATAAACTATTTCATTGTAAAACCAAAGGCCTAACAACTGGTATATGAAATAAGTTATCCAAACGTTGATCAAGTGATAGGACATATATGCTAAAAAGTCATTATTACGATCATAGTATTCACGAAATGCCGACTTTAAAAGTAGTTGTTGAAATCCATGTAACATCAATTCATCAGTGAGTAGCGTGTCCCACTTAAAAGACTGACTGTACTCAGAGCAAGCTCATGTTTATTTGTTTGTTGTTTAACGCCCCTCTCGAGAATTTTTCACTCGTATTTAGATGCCACCACGTGCCGGTAGAGAGATTCATTTTTTTTCTATATTCGGCACTTACATGTACGGCAATTAGGCAGGGAGGGATCTTTTTCGTGTCAGCAAATACTGCGACATCAGGCCTGGATACGGTCTCATCCGAAGGACCGTTCTCCACATGGCACAATGGGATTCGAACCTGCGACATAAGGATTGACTCTTTAATTTGCGACTTTAGAGCAGACGTTCTAACAACTGCGCTTTGTTGGCGACAGCAAGTAGCGAAAAGTTCGGAGACACGCCAGAAGCAGGTGATAATGGAATATTGCTACATAAATATGGAAAGTTGACAATCTGATGTAACATCTTTTGTCATACAATTTAGTTGTTAGTTGGCCCTTATTTTCTATAGTCAGTAAAACATCCAAATATGAAACAGATGTGGCAGACTCTGTGTCTTTCATTTCAAGTTTTCAAGGATAGATCAAGTTGACATATGAATGAAAATAAATACTTAAAGTTAAAAAACTTCTTCGATATACATGTATTTTCAATGTTGAATTGAATTCCACAGCAAGTGCTTTCCCCTTCTAATGTAAAAGGTTTTTCTCAATCAAATATGATTCATAGAAATTGGTTATAAGGAGCAAAATAAGTGTGCGTCGGAATCAAAAAATGTTGGAAAACTTGTTAACAGAACTAGCCCATATTATTATCGTCGCATTTTGTGTACACATGCCCACATTCCTATTATACATGTGATATGGTGTTATAGTTTTTAATGTATTTTATATATTTAATGTGTATCTGACAAATTATATTTGGTTTAAAAAAGTGTGGTCATGATTTGATTTGAACCGTGGTCCATTGGATTGTGGGGCGAGCTGCCTATCAGCTGGACGACGGAGTGATATGACCATTGATCATAAATAATTTAAATAGCCATGATATTAATTAAAAATTACTTCAATAAATATTTTATATTAAAATTAATCTTGAATTGATGTAAGTTCCTTATTTAAAATGTCCATCTCAATATGAGAAAATATTGAAATAATAATGTTTCTTTAATGTAATAATTTAATTCCTTTGTTTGAATCGTCCTTTGTTCAATATAAGACACGCCATTGCGATCAAAAGCACAGCTACCTAGAAGCATCGAAATTCAAATTAATTAAAGTTTATCTCCATAGATGTTGTATCAAGGTATGTTAGTATTTGTCTATTCAGTATCCTGTAAAATCATGTTTGATTTATAGTATATTAAGAGTTTATTCTGGATATTCAATGATCGAGGTGATTGTTTACATATGAAACTGTTCCTTATAAAAGAAATCAGACTGAGTGATCAAATTTATTATTTCTGTTAAACAATTATTATACCACACATTATAGAATAGTAAAACAATAGTGTAGTCTTGATAAACCATGAACTAGTTTATATTTTTCAAATTATGTTACATGTATTGTTACACTTAGTTTGGAAAATAATGATCAGTAATATAGAATATGCATTAAAGGTGTATTGTATTATCATATTAGGTTAATAACAGATAGCTATATATATGTGACGGATCCAGATCCATGGATTTTTGTTTACTCCCTTACTTAGGGTATGTTTTTATCCATGAATAAGATCATGCATATTGTTATACATGTACATTTGTATATAATATTGCCACATATAATATTGACATAATAACAATTTATACAAATTCCTGAGTATAATGAAATTTATTTATTTATTTGTGCATTTGCATTGCAAATTGTAAATGAAATTTTCACAATGATAATTGTTATTAGATTTTATAAGTTTTCATATTATATTGTAGGCCATCAGCGTTTAAATTTCTGTAATGAAATAAAGAGTGAAAACATCCAAAATACAGCGTGTTACATACCTATGCGATTGTATTCGGTATATTTTTGTATGACTTACATTTGCTGTTTGCCTATATCTAGAGCTTTTTTTTTCAAACAAAATTATCACAATGCTACTGAACTTATATCGAGAAATATTATACTCGTAGTTTACTTGCGAGTTAATTTGTACAGCCAATGAGTACCAACATTCACAAAAATATGTTTCATTTTTATACATTGTAACTAAAACATTTTTCAGATAATTTATATAAATAACTTTAATTAGAAATATTAAAATTAATGAGATTTTTTCGTTCATTATTTAAATTAAAACAGTACAAGATCTGTCTTTGAAGTATACGATATAACATTATTGCATATTGACCCTTATGATTTTTCTTATCGAGGTTTTTACAGAGGCTTAATTTTCTAAATAATTTATAAATAATTTCAATGATGTGTGAAATAGCCACATTTTACCTGGCTGCCAATATGTGACATATCTTAAGATGTTTAGAGGTTGATCAGACGATATGTATATATTTTTTGTTACAACGGGACGCTTGCCTTCGGCATGTTCGGTGTATAATTAAGCAAACTTAGTTTTCAATAAATTGCAAAGATATTAAAGCTTTTATTCAATAGTTTTTAAGTGGTTTTAGCTCAATCGAGCTGTAAGCCCAAGTGAGCTTTTCTGATCACCCATTGTCCGCCGTCTGTTCGTCCGTCCGGCCTTCTGTTATCAATAATCATTTTTGATATATTGATGTTCCAAAGTTTTTATTTAAACTGCTACTATTCTATTCCCTTCATTAGTACCGGTATAAACCAGTACAGTTACAGTCTCTTCAAAGACTTCTTGTTTTAGACTTTCGAAGCAATTTAATAAATTTAAGTATCTATGTTTATCATTTTTAAATTATCACAGGTATAGCTTAAACATGCATTTACCGATTTTCAAATTGAATCTTAAATATTGCATTCATTCGTTCCACTAAAAGTTGGGGATATCTAATGGATCAATATGTCCGAGTCCGTCTAGTTGTCCGTCTAGCTGTAGTTCTGTCTGTTTGTAATTATGATACTTTTGTTTCTGCGCGATATCTGGAGAAGCTTTTGAGCTTTTGAAATTCAATTTTACATAATTTACAATTTACAGAATTTTCAAAATATGGAAAAATCAAAATCGCTCACTTTCACATCCTGAATTGGTCTATATGGTCTATATTAACGCACTTTGAAAAGAATTTTTTTTTTCAAAGTGCGTAATTTGTCAAAGTGGCCTTGTAACAGGTGTCATGTCATTCCATTTCACAGAGACAAATATAAATAGGTAAACGTTTGATTAAAATAGAATAAAATATAACAGAATGATAAGAAGATTTTACTTATTCTTCATTTATAATTTTCATCTGTATTTACAAACAAAATACTATCTGTGTTAAATATCTCTGAAAATAGCCCTCATTCATGATTAATACAAAATGAGTATTTTTGTCCTAGATTTCCCCTATGTCCCTGTCACCTTTTGTAATTTTTTAGTTGTTTTCATATCAAAAGGAGTATAGACTTCCCTCCCCATCATCAAAGCATTGGGTGAAAGACCAGTGTGGTCATGTATGGTAGAACGATATGGCATCATGACATATTGCAAATGTTCGTCCCAATCTTTGGTTTTTGTTACAAAAATTACTAAGCATCGTTGTCAATGTTCGATTGAATCATTCTAAGATACCATCAGATTGAGGATGTTATGGTGTTGTATGTGTTTTAGTTATGCCCAACAAAGAACACATTTCCACCGAGAAATCTTCTACCGGGATTTTTGCAACTCTGTGGGATTTCGGGTTTGGCATGGCAAAACTTTCCGTCCATTTCGTAAAATAATCATCAACCACTAAGATATATTTATTGCCATTTTTTGTTAGTAGTAGCTCACCCAAAATGTCCGTAGCTATTCTTTCCTTAGGTATCCTGTACGTACTATTTTCATAGGTGCACTCTTTGTAACATAATAACTTTTTCTCTTTGCACATAGTTCGCAACCAGCAATGTATTTCACGTTGTAGACATTTCATCATGATATTGCACACTACGACGCTCAGAATTTGGCACTTCATATTGAATAAATATCTGACTTGTAGAATGTCTTCCCATTTTCGACAAATGAGGTGATTTTTATACAGAGAAACCAGGGACTTCAGATAAAAACTCTCACGTAAAACAGAAACGCTATCTGGAAACAAACCATGAAAGCAGCTTTTGGAGGTAGGCATCGCCTTTCTGTGAAGACTGGAATGACTCGATGGTACCTATTTGTCCAATAGTGGGGGTGATAGCTTCTACCCCCAGTTATCATCAAACCCTCATTGCTTAAAAGGTAGTCTACTCATGACATCTGCACTGGCATGTAACCATCCTGGACGATGCTGAATTCGGAAGTTATTTGTGGACAACATAACAATCTAGCGAGCAAATTGTCCTTCGGGATTATTAAACTGCATAAGCCAACGTAGGGAACTATGATCAGTTGTACCAAGGAACTCTTTGCCATATAGATTTTGCTTGAAATATTTCACAAAATATGACACAGCCAGTAGTTCTTTTCTGGGACACAGTTTAAGGGGAAGATTATTGTGAATTACACAGACTGTCATGATTTTTTTTGAAGTAGTACGGTGTAATTATCAATATCCATAGACAATGATCATGATGTTGATTTAGTTTATTGGAAATTATGGAAACAGCTTTATCAGCGCAGTTTGTCTCGACTGGGAACTGTTTTGTAGCCTTAATAGAATATTGTAAATTAGTCGTCATGGGGCATTGTATTATAGTGCTGACAATAATGGGGCTGTTGCAATTAAGCCTCGATGAGGCATTTGTGACTAAGCTTTATTGGAACTTTTGTAATTTAACCTTGATGGGGCAATTGATACGAAATAGCCTTTAAGCAGTATTGCGAAGTATTATTCAAAGGGCATTATGATTAAGATTATGTACAATGTGATTAACATGTAGTTTTGATTAAATTTAAAAATAAAAAAAAAATTAACTGGGTTATAAATAAAAAATAGATGTGTGTGGATTTTTCTTTTTATTCATTTGACATGTACATAACATATAAAAGTAACTTCATTTTTTTTTTCATATTTCAGCTTACATGTTGTCGTAAGTGATTCTCCTTTTAATTTTCAATTCTTAACATTCAATTTAATAATTTACATATTATGGTGAATAAGCATATTTCTATTGTATTCCATTAATAATTACTCAAGATACAAATATGTATTACAACAAAGGAAAAGTTAACATAATCTTGATAATTATACACCCCTTTAAGTCATGTAAAATTACAATTTGGATTAAATTAAGAACGACTTGGATATTATCATACTATTTACTGTTCAAACTATTAATAGCAATACCAAGTGATGTTATACGTCATCATCTTCTGTGCTCCCATCATCAGAATTGTCACTGTCGCTGAAATCTGTAGAACGCGGTACGCATGCGTAACACTTTTTCTACAATAAAAATTATAATGATACATGTACACGAATATGGTATTATATATTAATCAAAACTTTAAAAAGCATTACCTCAAAGGGAAAAAGTAATATATATTTTTTTAAATTTCTTTTCTTATATCAATTTGAATTTTCCTTCCGATTTGGTTTTTCAAAAGTATTTATTTACTGTAATTAGGCAATTTTTGCCCCACCACTTTTTACATGCAAGTCTCCTTTACCCTTTAGTCAAAGGGGGATTTGATAATGGTGTAAATTATACAGAAACAGTGATATATATTTATTTCACTTTGATAAACTTCGGACTTTGAACATAATTGTGTACATTTATAAGCGAGAAATACAAAGCAGGGAACTAATTTTTTGCGTTAAAATATCGATGCTGATTTGCAGCTGAAAGCAGTAAGTGTCATATAATCATTTTATTATTTCATTATATATCAGTATTGTAAATAATATCTGATCAGTTTTCCCCCGTTTTCATTTAATGAAGACAAACTATTTGATTTCCCGGTGCCTGTAGGTCAATACGTCAATGCTAGTTCCATCCTTTGCTTGCTGATGCAGGTCCTTGCAGTGCTATTTTTCAAGTGACAATATTAATGCAAGCTAGATATTGATGTTTATTTTGCTAATGCTGATTGTAAAAAAAAATAATGAATTCTTATAAACCTGATGATTTATCAAGGGAACACCTTTCTTCCGACGATGGATAAGGACTCTTACTAAATTGATTAGCTTAGTTTCCTTCATATGCCTAGGGTTTTTTTTTCTCTCTCTGATCTGATGAGTACAGCAGAGCATGTGTGTTAGTGCTCAGTGTGGCATAGTACTTAGATATCAACTCTCCGTATATACATGCTTCCTCTCTCTCAGAACTAAGGGAAAGGTTGTGATCATACCTTGCAATCGATCCAGCAGTCGGCACAGTAAGAGAAATTACATCCTGGTGTAGAACAGAGAACGAATCCTTCTGTCTCCAGATCATCACAAATCAGACACCGAGTCTTAGACGCCTTAAAACGCTTCACTATAGAGGCAAGACGTGGACATGAACGCCTTATTCCAATCAAAATACCAGAATCCCGCTAAAATGGAATTATGTCACACTGAAATACCAAATATTTAATTCTATGTTATAAAAATTTATGTGGTAAATAACAGAGGGGATATACCTTCCCCTTGTCCTTCTTATATCTTTATCATAAATGACGGTAATTTTATTTACATATATTTAAACTCATTTGATTCGCCTGGGATCAGAAATGACCAACGCTTAAAAATTGAGTTCTGATAAAAGGAATTAAAAAGACACTTACAGAAAGCTGGAATTTCCTAGCCTGTTTTCTAACTTTTTTACGTAGATGAATAAGATAGCCTTTCCTCCTCTTCAATAGTTCGTTATACATAAACAATATCCGTGATTTCTCCCTCTAATAAAATTGATTAAATGAAATTAACGTAGGCCACGGATCACTTCCTTTCGATAAAATTATTTTTCAGCTCAGCATCATTTTTTTAATGAGAAATGTCTATTTTTTTCTCATGTATTTTTTTGGGGGTGAAAATAGCATTCAGTTTGTTTTTTAATGTTCTCAAATTATACATCGATCACTAGAAATATGATAAAGTGTGTATAGAATTGCATGTTTGTGGACATCTGAATAATATGTTTGACAACAACAAAAATTTAAAACAGCACATGAATGATAGCTTTTAAAGGAAAGCAAAGAAGGGAATTTAATTTTCACCTTTCGATAAAAGAAAGCACAAATGAGTCTGCGCATGCGTAAGCCATATGCTTCAAATAACATGAGAATCCAAACAATAATATATACAGCGTAAATTCTGTAGACTTCCCATGACCTTAGTTTTGTGGGATGAGGTAAACATTCTGAAATAAAAATGTAGAACCCAATTTATAAAATGATGATAAATTATTTTTTTCAATAGTTTTTCCACAGTTTTCATAAACTATAAGAATATAAAATACCTCATATTTTGATTTTGATTTTTATTTAACCCCTTCACTTCCGTACCGGTCAAATTGACCGATGGCGCGTTAAAACACGACTTCGCGAAAATAAGATCTCCGTATCTATTTTATGGTAGCACGAAGGTATATAAACTATATATCATCTTTTTGGAAATTTTCTCTACTTTTAAAATATCTAAAAAGATTTTGTCTTTATTGCCGGTATATAATCGATTTTACGTTGTGAAGACAAACGTGACTTTTTGAAAATGGCGTAATTTTCCAAAGCAATTGCCCATTTTCCAGACGATTGACATTTTTTTCCTGATTAACTTTATAAAAAAAAGCATGGTATATTCTTAAAGCATATTTTCTCTGCTTTTAAAATATGTAAAAATTATTGTTATTAATTTAAAGTATGTTTTAAAAACAAGAATTTTCTTGCACTTATGTGTTTTTTCTCGATTTTATTCGTAATGTTTAAACAAAGCTCAGTTTTACGTTTATTTCTGTATTGAAATAGGGAAAACAAAATAAAGCTGGTAAAAGTAGAGAAAATTTCCTTTCCAACAAGCCCTTACAGGCCTTCTTACGCTCAGTATTTTCTTAATTACGATAATTTGAATTTGTGACCTTCGCCTAGTTTTTATGGAAAAATCAGTCAATATTTACATGTAACGTCAAGGTCGATATTGTTGCGTCTAACTCGAAACAACAAATTCTTTTATAAGACTTTTTTGACCATTTAGATATATTTTTTACTTAAATAAATTCATACTACAAAAAATAGATTTCAAAAAACAAATAAATACTATTGTTCTGCCTTTTGTGAATAAGAAATGTTAATTTATTCATCTACATGTAATGATGTATATATTTCATGTAGTGATATAACGTTACAATGTTGATTCCCTAATCGTCGATCTTTACTAAAAAAAATCAGATTTTTAATATTGTTGTATCTTATTATACTGTATACTTAATTTGCAATTTAGTTAGATCTATATTGGCACGCAAGTTCACAATACAAAAAATCGCATTTATAAATAAATACGACTCATCACTGTATGAGTTGATACGAATTGAAATAACCACGTGTTTCCGCTGTGGTGTAAACATGATGGTGATCCGAAATCCGAACGTCATTTTTCATGATTATTTCACGACGAAGATCATCACATCAATGAATCAAATAATACGGACATGCCTTTGGTATTAGCAGGTGAGAATACGTGTACATTGACTGAATAGTTTAAGTTTAAAACGCATTAGTTCACGTTCAAAAGAAAATACTAGATCTTCCTTCATGTTTCAGTGTGCGTATATCGTATTGTTCAACCAATTTTGTGTTGCTTTTGAACTTTGATGTTTTTGACAATCACTCGTAAGTTCAAAGTAAAATCAAAGTTGCAATAATAATGGATAGTTGTTTTCAGTATGTGTGTAACAGTGTGTACATGTACGACTTTCACATTGAATTTTTAGGGTGCAGCCTGCAGGCAACATATGCAACAATACTTTCATCTGTGAATACCCACTTGCTAAGCCCACCATGAACTACGAAGGCCAATTAATATGTAAGGACACCAATGAACAGGTAAATTTTTGTTTTGGTGTTGAAAATTTCTGTATATTCTAAAATTTCAAAAAATAAAGTCAAATTTCATTTGTGTCATTCTCATGATATTGCATTCATACAAGTTTATAAACATTTGATTTATATTTTGAAAAATAAGTGTTTGAAACACATAATACGGTGTACTCATGATGCTTGATTATTCAAACAAACACATTATTTAAACATGTAATATCTATTTGAATGAATGCCGAGATATGGAACAAGCTGTTTTTATAGACTTATGTTATATTTCCAATCTGCATAAAGTATGTGGTTAGAATTTCCATTTTCTCAATTTTTTAGACTTTTCCAGTCATCGTACATCATATACATGGGTGGTCAAACTCATTGGATGGTTTATCAACAATCCCATTCTCACGAACAGCCTTGCCCCAGGAATTTTGCCCTGAAGTAACATTTGCAGTCAATTGTCTCCTTTCTTTTTACAACCTTGGCAGCCATGCAGGTATGCAATCTATGAAAGCCATATAGGGACAAAAAATTTTTAAAAAATAATAAAAGTAAACCAAGTTCTTGATTTATGCAATCCGGTCTCTCTCAATGTTATAACAGATTGCCAATTCATTCTCACAGATTATCAATTTGTTCCCTCAAATTACACAATACGCTATCTCAGATTGTATAATTCATTCTCCTAGTTTAAACGATTCGTTCCCTCAGAATGTAAACCCTTCCCATGATTTCACATGTTTCATTAAAATTATTTATCCGTACATATCGGATATGGTAATACATGTTTAAAGAATAGAATATTGTACATGTAGTATTACATCCTACCTTTTATTACATATAACGGTCCAAAATGAGAAAAATACATGAATATTTTCAAATTCATATGCTTATACTGATATTTGTACAACAAAAAATCTTTTGGGTTTTTGTGTTACGTGTATATTAGAATAATTAAAAGTCCGCAATAGTAAAAGTGAATATGGGTCCTGTGTAATATATTTCTAAAATAAATATACGATGAATTAGTTATGAAAGAGGTTGGTAACAACCGGTTGCTGAAACAAAATAAACAGAACGCACTAATTGATTAAAATCGTTGGATTTATCTGTACATATATCAAATGAAATTCAAGAGCACAGATTGCCAAAATCATAAGACTGACGTTGTAACAAATCGAGTTCTCGTATTATTAATCTGTGAAAAAAAATTATCGTTATGTAATTCGAGATCTCAAATTATGAATTAAGGGGGAAACTTAGTAATCAGTAAGATCGGATTGTGTAATTTGAGATCTCGAATTATAAATCGAGGGAACGATTTCAAATTAGTAATCCATGGGATTGGATTGTCTAATTCGAGATCTCATTTTTTACTTTTTTGAAAAATTGACGTGTCCCTTCATGGCTTTCGTAGCATAATTAAAATTAGATCTTCCATCCACTGCCAGGTTTATTTATATGTTGCAATAGCATAAACAGAGGTCTGGCTTTAGTTAGATTGCCAAATATGCTATTTGTTTTAGTTCAGTAATTTTACCATGATGGTTTACTACAAGGTTGTTAAATTAACAGTCCTGATACATTGACTTAGCAATATCATTTAACTACTTGAATCACATAATACAATTTTAATTTTAAAAGGAAAATCAAATAAATGTAGTAATTTTAGCACTCTTAATTTTATTTATAAATGTAAATTCATATACACAATGACATGTATCTGTTTCAAAATATTTAAATCTTTTACAGGATAGAAGCTGATCACTTGTACTTGACAGCAAATAATAATGTCTTGGACAAGTCAAAGAACTTCCTCCAGTCTTACAGAGAAACGACAGTTGATAAAAGAATGGTGGACACAAAGTAAAAGTGCTCTTCAACATTTTGTTGAAGATTTCAGTCTGATTTGGAATTCATCTTGCAATATTTCTGGATTTGTATATTTGGATATAAGCGTCAATTTTTCAACTTATTGACTAAACATTTTTGGGTTAAATATTGCCAATGCTATCTATTATTATTATTTCTCTCCAAGATAATGTCAAGTCTTTATTGTACCCCTTAAACTCTGTTATACCAGAAAAATCTTGTAATGAAATCATTTAGTTTTTTTTTCTTGTTAGATTAAATTCATGAAAATAAAGATTATATCTAATGGCATCAAGAGAATGGATTTCTTGTTCAACAAAAAGATTGTATACATGTTTTGCTAGGGGTTTGTAAGAAGCAGACCAGAATTCTTTGCTTGCAAATTTTGTCATTCACCATTTTTATTACGTCAGCTATTAGGTGATTTATCCATGTTTGAAGCATTTCAAAATTGATATTTACTTACAGTTTAAAGCAGAATTCTGTACTGATATGACCTTGACCCCCTGAAGAACAAGAGTGTCAAGGTCAATTTTTAATACAAAAATGTTCTTTCATCTTTATGGCCCATATATATCTTACAAACAATTTCATGAAATATACAAAAAGTGTCTAGAATGTGTCCAGAATGTGAAATAACAAACATGTATATAGCCAAAAACTTTAAAATGATGTTGCTAAGCAACCACTTACAGGTCATTAAACAGATATTTGAACTAAAATGATGCATGGATATTGCAGTTCTAATCCCTTCTTGAGAGTATATTCAGAATTTTCCATTTCAGCATCCATTGTGTAAAATTATGGCAAGAATATTGAAAAGTGTTGAAAAAAATTGATGAAACTTTTGCACTTATTTGACCTTTGACCTCCTAAAAATAGTTCTAATGAGGTCAAACTTTAAGACAATTTATCTGTTGTATGTCCCTTGTAATTTTATGACCTCACATCTAACTTTTATATGTGCTGGGATGCATAAATGTGTCTAGGATGAGTAAAAAATGAAAATTTCTGCCCGAAAATTAAAGAATTCTGCGTTGCTTAGCAACCCCTTTTAAGTAGTTATATGCAGAATTGAAAAAAAAAGTTTATGTGTTTCATGTAGTACAGTATAATGCTCTTTTGTGGGTATATCCCAAATTTCCTATTTCAACATGCATCATACTTAATATTTACCTTAAAGATGAAAAAGTATCAAAAAATCCCATAAAATTTTGCACTTAATTGACCTTTGACCTCAATTTTTACTAATAAGGTCAGTGGTTGAGTACCTAAACAGTCATAAAATATCATCTGTAAGAGATTTCCTACAAAATGGTATGCATTATGCCTAGCTTTCCCCTTGGATAAAAAAGTTAGAAATAATTTAATAATGCCATGTCAAAAGGCCTCCAAAATCACGTAAAATACGCCGGAAGAGAAAGGGTTAAGGGGTAAAAAGATAGAAGGGGGTTAATGTTCTTTTTAAGACTACCAAAACTCAATTTTGCATATTCAATAAATTATAACATCGAACTTATTGTTATATTTTGACAGATCTTGAATACTTTATCTTACTTGATAGAACATTTCATTTATTGGGGAGGGGGTTTAAGGGATTTGTAAAATTATTGCGTAAAAATAACCCTAAAAAGAAGTATAATTCAGAATCAATATTTGATAGGTCCTTACTCATTGCAATCATTCTAAAGTGATAAGAGTTCAAATATTATGAAATAGAACGCTTTGATAACAAAAATACGTTTTTGTACTCTGAAAAATATGTACAATATTGTTATATACCGTTATATCCCTAATATTTCAGCATTTTGGGTTTTTCTTTTCTTTTTTTTTTTTTTTGAGTATATTAAAAGGAAATAAAAATATTGTAAAACATATTCACTAAAAAGAGACACCTACTAAAATTCGTGGTCACGTTATCAATAGAATGTTCACTGTTGAAAGCCTTTAGAAAGAGTCGTATGATCTGACTCATGAATCCCACACCAGCCACCTTCACATTAATGTAATGCAAGCCTGTAAAATTCAAAATATATAGCATGCAATTAAGCATGCTCCAATCTTTGCTTGATACTGTAGTAAAGACGAAATGTTTTATCTTTTATTTTTTAAATAAGTTTTCTTACTTGTTTGTTTGTAATAAAGTGACTTGCCTGTTTACCTGCAGTAAGTTGTTTTATCCTCTGTATGAAGAAAGTTCCATCTTGGATGGAGAGAACATTTTGAAGAAGTGTTGAATCGCCCGAAACCTAAAGAACTGGCACACATACCGGAAGCTGAAGCTGATTTAGAAATTGAGACAGAGGTACCATCTAAAGCTGAAATACTCAAAGCAATAACAGCCCTTAAGAACAACAAAGCACCTGGAAATGACCAAGTGCCAGCAGAACTATTCAAAGCAGATCCAAACCTTGCAGCAGACATATTACACTCATTATTCACCAAGATCTGGAATAGTAATACAATACCAACGACATGGTCCAAAGCAAAAATCATTAAAGTGCCAAAGAAAGGAGATCTTACCAACTGCGATAACTGGAGGGGCATCACATTACTATCAATACCTAGTAAGATATTCAGCAAAATAATTATCGACAGAATTAAAACTGCAATAGATGACAAAATAAGACAAGAGCAAGCAGGTGTTAGGAAAAGGAAAAGTTGTTGTGACCAGGTGTTTACCCTACGAAATATTATAGAGCAATGTACAGAGTGGCAAAGGCAGCTTAAAATAAACTTTATAGATTTCGAAAAAGCCTTTGACAGTATCCATAGGGAAAGTCTATGGAAGATCTTAAGACATTATGGAATACCATCAAAGATAGTAGAACTGATAAAAGCTTTTTACGTGGAGTTTAATTGCTCTATAGGCAGCTCATCAGATGCATGCTTCATAGTAAAATCTGGCGTGAGCCAGGGATGTGTTATGTCAGCTATCCTATTTATTCTAGCAATTGACTGGGTAATGAAATCAACCCTAAATGGAAATAACACAGGAATAAGATGGACACTCTTTACCAATCTTGAAGACCTAGACTATGCAGATGACTTGGCCCTACTATCACATCTGGAAAAGCATATGCAAAGTAAAACAAAAAAATTACAGAGAAATGCAGAAAAAATTGGATTAAAAATCAATACCAGGAAAACAGAAGTTAGGCTATAAAAAAATATTATCTTGCAGGCCCTCCCTCATCTCTTTTAAGGGTGCCTCATTGACCCTTTTTATTGCTAAATCAATAAAATAAAAACAACAAATCACCTCCCTCATCATTTTCTTAGGTTTTGTACAATGTAAAAAGCTGCCTCATCAGTTTTGGGGGCAATAAAAAGTGAAAAAAAAATGCCTCCCTCTCTCATCATATTTCTTGAAAAAAGGAATTAATTTTACATGGCCTTTTGTCATTAAACACCAAACAACCAGCAAGAATACAGGTTAATGGAAACCACCTGAACAACTCAACAACATTTACCTATCTTGGCAGCATAGTAACATCGGATGGGGGTGCAGACAAAGATATAAAGGCCAGACTAAGTAAAGCTAGAGGTGCCTTCATCAGCCTGAAGAGCATATGGAAAACAAATGACATAAGTAGAAGGACAAAATTAAGAATATATAACAGCTGCGTACTGTCTGTCCTACTCTATGGGTCAGAATGCTGGAGAATGACAGAAGGAGACATATGCAAACTATCTAGTTTCCACAATGGATGCCTCAGAAAGATCATGAGGATTTTCTGGCCAAACAAAATTACAAATGTGGAACTACATGAGAAGGCCAACACAGAAATATACGAACATTGTTAACAAAACGGAGATGGCGATGGATAGGGCATGTGTTGAGGAAGCCAGCCGACAACATCACCAAAGTAGCCCTTAGATGGACACCAGAGGGGAAGAGGAAACCTGGTCGGCCAAAAACCACCTGGCAAAGGACAGTTGAGAAGGAAATGAGGGACCACAGGCTAACGTGGGGAGAGTTAGAAAAAATTGCTAAAGATAGAGAGAAGTGGAGAAATCTAGTCCTTGCCCTATGTGCCCACGGGCATAACAAGGACTAGGTAGGTAGGTATGAAGAAAGTTGACCTACATCTTACCTGTCTGTTACAATTTGACTTACCTGTCTGACTGTAATAAGTTGACCTACCATTCTGTCTATAATAAGTTGAGTTACCTGTCTGTCTGTTATAAGTTGAGTTACCTGTCTGATTGTAATAAGTTGACCTACCATTCTGTCTATAATAAGTTGAGTTACCTGTCTGTCTGTTACAATTTGACTTACCTGTCTGACTGTAATAAGTTGACCTACCATTCTGTCTATAATAAGTTGAGTTACCTGTCTGTCTGTTATAAGTTGAGTTACCTGTCTGACTGTAATAAGTTGACCTACCATTCTGTCTATAATAAGTTGAGTTACCTGTCTGTCTGTTATAAGTTGAGTTACCTGTCTGACTGTAATAAATTGACCTTCCATTCTGTCTATAATAAGTTGAGTTACCTGTCTGTCTGTTATAAGTTGAGTTACCTGTCTGACTGTAATAAGTTGACCTTCCATTCTGTCTATAATAAGTTGAGTTACCTGTCTGTCTGTTATAAGTTGAGTTACCTGTCTGATTGTAATAAGTTGACCTTCCATTCTGTCTATAATAAGTTGAGTTACCTGTTTGTCTGTTATAAGTTGAGTTACCTGTCTGATTGTAATAAGTTGACCTACCATTCTGTCTATAATAAGTTGAGTTACCTTTCTGTCTGTTATAAGTTGAGTTACCTGTCTGACTGTAATAAGTTGACCTACCATTCTGTCTATAATAAGTTGAGTTACCTGTCTGTCTGTTATAAGTTGAGTTACCTGTCTGACTGTAATAAGTTGACCTACCATTCTGTTCATAATAAGTTGAGTTACCTGTCTGTCTGTTATAAGTTGAGTTACCTGTCTGACTGTAATAAGTTGACCTACCATTCTGTTCATAATAAGTTGAGTTACCTGTCTGTCTGTTATAAGTTGATTTACCTGTCTGCCTGTTATAAGCTGACCTACCTGTCTGCCTGTTATAAGTTGATCTACCTGTCTGTCTGTAATAAGTTGACTTACCTGTTTGTCTGTAACTTATGTGACTGTTTTTCTCTATGATATCCATCACATCATACAGTAGATTGGCGGACATTACGATCAGTCCTGATATTAACGCCCGCATTAAAATTAAGAAGGTGCCTTTGCTCTGTTTTAAGAAAAAATTTAAAATGTTATTCTTTTTATCAGAAAAAAATTAACTATCCTTTATTTCTTTTACAGAATTTCAAAATGAGTTTATGGTTTTTCAGGATCCAGGAATTTTGCGATAAAATCCGTCAAATCTCATAAAGAAATTAACATTGTTTCTATTTCTATTCATAGAAGGTCAATAAACAGATAAAATTATATGAAATTATTTTTTTTAATGTTTATACAATTATAAGACGTACCAGCTTTCTTTTTTCCCCTCGCATCATTTTTAGTGTATCGGGATAAATCATTTTATCCTTTTCAAAATTCTTCAGGGGTAATAATGTACGCTTATTCTGAAATATTAAAATTTGTAAAGAACAAGTTGGTGTTTTTCCATTAATTTGTATAAACTGTTCGTTCTGTTTAAATATTAGATAAACATACTTGGTAATGGCGTCTTGCATCAATATGGCGGAAGTACTTAGAGATGTAGTTGTTATCGAACTTAAAGTCTGTTAAATACTTCTTGTTGTATTTATAGGAGCTGTTAAAAAACAAACACTGTGGATATTCAGCATATTTGTATCAGATATTCTAAAAAAAAAACAAAAAACCAGTAGCTATTAAATTTTTCGAAAAGGAAAAAGACCCCTCTCTGCATGCTAAATGGCCCTGGGAGCCGTATATAGGTAAAAAAAAATGAAGCTATCCACCGGTTAGTGATATGGTGTCTCGATCTATATGAGTGAAAAATTCTCGAGAGAGATTTTAAACAACAAACATACAAAGAAAAAAACAAACATGTTAAATACGGTTTAAGAGGTCGATCTACTGACCTTTTACTCCTGAAAGTAATTTAATTTTTATTGTGTGTATAACGGAAAAAGTTATTAATTACACACCTCACGATCACCACTATAAAAGTAAATGCCATAAATCTCGCGAGAATCGACGTGAAGAAGTCCACCCAAGCTTGCTTCTTATCAAACTCGTGCATCGTTCCCTTCCGAACTTCCTCTGCCATTGTATAGTCGATGTCTTCAGGAGTTTGTATCATCTGTTAAAGCATTAACACAAAAATTGTATTTTTTTTTTAATTTGTGATATAATAAGGATCTTGTACATGTATAAGCTTTACCATCAAGAGAAAAAATCAATGGTTATCAAAACGGTAAAATAGTATTAACAATTAATATAAAATTATCTATAAAAGTCACAATTTTCCTGTAGATTCAAACTTCCAGCATAAAGCAGGCCCGTAGCAGTCAAAGATTACAACCAAACATTTTCGGCTTAGAGACGGGGGAGGGGCACTTGCCAAGAAAAATTACTTTAGGAGAAAAAAAGTATATCTTCCCTTAATAGTCACTGATTTTGTTGAAATAAAAAATCATAAAATACCTTTCTTTTGATTTACTACTGAAGTGGTTGGAGGAATTATCTCCCGTTACTGTGTATATAATAAATTAATAATAGTTAATCAATGTAAATATTGTAATTAATTGGTCAATTGACATAAGAAATATACAAGTAATATTGATAAATGATGTTTTGTCAGATTATAAGAATTGTCTTGTTAATAGAAAGGTAGTTTGGTATATTTTGTAAATATGAGACTGGGAAACTTGTGAACATTGACCAAGTTGGAGCACAAAGGGTAGTACGCCAACCAGTCTGTTACATCTACCACTTGGCGTCTGCAATTTGGTATAAACGACTTGGAAGGTGCATCTTGTCGTGTAATACCTGCCTTGGTTAATTAACCGATTGCCATTTAATGTGGGCAATTTGAATAAGTCGCGAACGAAGTTATTTGAAGTGTGATAGAGGGTAGAAGAAAGTGTACCCTGTGGCAAGGATAGCAAAGTTGTATTGTGTTAGAGCCACTTGGCTGTACAGTGTACTTACCAACTGGTTTGCAGAAGACACCAGGCAGGTGTCAACATAGAAGACCAGTTGTCAGCAGACGCTAAGCAGGTAGTTGTTTGATTAGGTAGTTGTTTATTCAGACAATTGTCATAAGGCACCAGGAAGGTGCCAGTATCATTGTATATATATTTGACATAAAGGCAGTTAGGTCACTTGATTTCAACACACTAGGCAAGTGTCATATATTTTCTGTATATTTTGCATTCAATCATACCCCAGTAAAACTCGGTAATCCGAGCACGGACCTACTAACTGCTCAGGTCCGACACGTTACACTACAAATCACCAAAAGTTTACGGGTGCACCATTTAACCCCCCCCCCCCCCCCCATTCCGTTCCTATTACTATTTAAAGTTAACATTTCCTGGTCTAAACCTTTATGTTCAATTCACACATCCTTGTAATTTCCAGACTCCATTTTATATTCACCTTATACTGTAAATTGACGTCAAAGTTTTCTTCCATGTCGACCATTGTGTCCTCTGACGTCACGTATACGTCACCAAAGCCTGGCTCCATCACATCCATAGATTTACACTCCATTCCTAATGCGTTTGGCACCACTGACAGCAGAAGGGGATAACAAATTTGGGGAAAATTGAAGAGATCTAACTGATATTGAGGTCTAGTTGGTACAACACTATATATACATGTACATGTATAAAATGCTTTAACCATTTATTTCATATTTTTATAACATCTTTCTGTCTTTTGTAAAAAATACATGTGCACATTCACAATTGGATTTTACTCAAATTGCTGTGCATGTATCTAAAACAACAGTATTAAGAAAAAAAATATTATTCCATATTTATACACTGCATAAGCTTAGGATTTATTTTTAACCTAACTCGGCAGATTGCGATCAAACATTTATTTAATGACAAAGTTCTAGCTAGGTTACCTTTAGCGAGCTGGCAGAAGATTGTCAGTTTCAGTGGCAGACACAAAACAAAGCCAATGACAGGAATGGCGGACAGACACTTTCTCTCCAAATCCCTGAAGGCTCCTCGACACTTGATTACTGCCTTGTTCCATACATCTGATTGATTGATTGATCGTTTATCAATTTATAAATTAATGATTGATCGATTGGTCGAAAGATTAAATGTTCGATTGATTGATACAAGTAGTATATAATAAAATATGGATTGTTGGGGTGGTCGAAAGATTAATTGTTCGGTTGATTGATTTATTGAATGATAGATTAGTGATAAAATTGACTGATTGATTAAGTTTTACTACATGTATGCTTTCTTGGTACGATAAAAATGAAACGCAGTGATACTGCGTGTAAAAAATCACTACAGAGAAAAAAGACAATTTACAAAAATTCTTTCTACAAAAGTTGTTCAGAAAACAACAACAATAAACAAATATAAATTAAAATTGACCTTCACATCTCATTTCTAGCTTTTTCCGGTATTTTTTCTCGGATTTTTCTGCTCTGTCTTTCGCTGTGCTCTCATCGTTTTCGGATTCTATCTTCTGCATCCTGTTTCCGCGTCGATTGTGTGTCACTTTGTCAACCTGTCTCATTCTTTCCGCCATTTTAGCTTCCGAATCCTCGTCTTCGATTTCATACTCGTCGCTATCTTCGTGGCTTTTCAACTGAAAAAAATACTAATGAGCTACGCAATTGGTTAATTTAATGAATGTTATAACTTAACCACAGATGCGTAGATATTTTAGATTTCAAATATTTTAAGCATACATGTGTATCATTTATTTATTCAATAAGGAATGTGGGTTTCCCTTATTAATTATTTAGCAACAGGGCCATAAATTTCATATATTCATACGAGCTGTATAGACGGAAAACTTTAACTCAATACAAAGTAACAATTTTCTACAAAAGTTAAACGATCCACCCTCACAATTTTAATGGTTCAAAGTACAAGAACTGCATTTATTTTCATTTATTATCATATATTTTAAATTTTCCAATTATTGCAAAAAATATTTAGGTCACCATATTATTTAAGATGCGAAACTTAAATAAACAGAAGACTTTAGTGTATGTCAGGATAAAAAATTCGCACCTTTTTTTGTAAACAGTATTCTGAAAAATGTGTAAAAACTGATCAAAATGCATAATTCTGATGCTGAATGTTCCTAATACTTCCCACTTATTAGATACTTTTGAATTGTGAATATCAGGGAAACTGTTTTACATTAGAAGTACAATAAAGCAAATGCCTGAATGAAGAGACCTGAGAAGGAGTTTAGGCCCTTGTCAACATTTTTAAAGATTGAATAATTCATTAGATAAAGAGAATATGCATTTAAAGAAAGATATTACGTAACAAAATTTATCATTACACCTATTGTAAAATACTCTTCCAAAAGATATTGTTCTATTAGGTATGAATTTAAACTAACTACAGTTTTTGCAAAAACCTATGACATCATGGGAGGGTGGAATTACCTTAAGTTTCTTCTGCCGATAACATTACATAAGATACACATGTATGAATATCGACTTCAATTTCTATACTTGCATAAAAAACATTTTGTGGCCCACAGATACATGCATCCTTTTTCCGGTTATTTTAAAGATCTTTTCAGCAGCCGCTCAGCTATCGACTTCAGAAATGATTTTTTTAATTCATCGACTGCCTGATTGATGTGTTCAGCTGATTGAATCGATCAAGAATAAATCTGATTGGCTGGTAAGAATTATGTACTCTGTTATACTCTATGTACTGAACCAAAACTGATTTTTCATTGGCTGGTAACTCACGCACCTCTTTTCTGATTGGCTGGTAAGCTGCGTCTATCTTCTTTGTCACCTTCTTCAAATGAGCGCCTTCATTCTAAACAACGTGAAACATATTATCATAAGATTAGTTAACATACTTGAAAGATAAAATAAATTGTAGATAACATCTTTACATAACTTTGGGACATTTAAACTTGGTACATTTTTATTTATTCATATTTAATATTAATTAATATATATCATTAAGATCAAATTAATTAAAATCTCCGAATAAACTACTTCGGCACAGTCGACGTCATTAGGTAGACATCATATATTAAGTAGTCTGCACCGTAAAACCCTTACTCATAAATTAATCATTAAGCGCGTAAATATTGTAAAATTTAAATTTACCATGTGGATAGTAATGATAGATCTGTCAGATTAAATATGGTTTTCACCGGGCAAAATCAAAATTTACAATATGACACTGTAGTCAGATGCGAAATAAAATTAATTAATTTCATTTTCAATGTACGTGTATGGGAGATTAAATTTGCTATTTTACCACAAACTGCGACATGATCCTGCGGAATGGTTTGGTCCTTAGCTCCCATTTAGCAGATGTCTGGTTAATGGCTAACTCCGCGGCACAAGTCAGGGAGCGGATCACCTCCCTTCCGTTTGTAGCGAGGTTATGAACTGGCCCTTAAAAAGTGAAATGGTGTCGCAATAAAATACAAAATTTACAATTTACTGGGTGGCTGTACATAGAAAATTAACAATTTACCAGGTAACAGTATTATCCAAATTTAATTTTGTTAGTTTTGTATTTACTGCCACTCGGCATATTGAAAATTTACAGTATGATAAAAGCATTAGGTAAACATTTTAGTCAAAATGTAACATACACATAGAATTGATAGAAATAAATTATTTGGCGTCGTTATAAGCGCTACCCTTTATCAAGTTCACGAACGATACCTAAAGATGCAATAACAATGTAAGGAAACAAAGAATGGGTAAAATAACACACAGAAAAAGAAAGAGAAAAAATAAGTAAACATATGTAGAAGAAGCAGTTTGGAAATATTTTGCAAATTTAAAGTTTTGTAATTTAAATGAAAGAATTTAGAGTGAAAATTAGGTACGTAATTATGATACGGATTTAAGAGAAATACTAGTCTCAAAAACGGCAGAACACGATAAAGGCCGGGGTATATAAAAGGTTTTAAAACATATTTTTAAAAATTATTTTATAATATTTTATAAAATATAAAATTTTACACGTATAAAAATGATAACTGGAGTAAATAAGTATGCTAGTCTAACATTACCGGGTAAAATATACATGTATATTCTGGGAGATTTTGTGTACACACATGTATCTATTTAAATGAACTGAATGACTTCTGATCGATTTTATAATTTACTGTATCAAATTTAAATTCGTTAAAATTTTTCTTAGAAGTTTTCTACAATTAAAAGCTTTCAAAAAACGTAATTTTTCTTCATACTCAGCAATAACGTTCTTTCGATCTATTCAAATGAAAAAAAAAAAAAAAAAGAGGATCTCTCCGACCCCTTATTGGAAAAAATCCAGGATCCCCAATATTCATGTAGTACAATGGAATTTCATGGAAGATTACGGGAAGTGACGTTATTTACCTGCGATAAGGAATATAATTGCATAGGTTCCTATAAATGACCGTCCTTTCTTTCCGAAGAATGTGGGAACAAGCAACCAACAGATGCATCGCACATGCGCGGAAATTGCATATCCGGTCGCTAACCCTAGACCCAGGAGTCCGCCAAATAACTCGGCTGTCTCTTTCTGTAGATCTAATGGCGCCAAAACTGCCAGGTATAGGCCTATATAAAATAGATTTATTTCAAAAATTAAAAAGAAAAATTTAAAGAAAATTAATGTAATATGAACATTTTTTTTAAATAACTCGTAGTATCAAAGAGCAATTTTTTAAAGATTTGTATATTAGCTAATTAACATGCAAGTTGTTTTTGCTCAACTATAACGTAAAAAAAATATACATATAATAAATAGCTAAATTCATTTTTTTAAAAATTACATTTCATAAATATGTCATATTTATAATGTGTAAACTGTGAATGTGTCTTTTCAAGTGATGAAATAAATTAATGTCAATTGAAAAATTATATGTGTTATGTATATTTGATAACACATGTATATTTTATAACGGTACATAAGATGATGTATACTTTCAAAAAGAATAAAAAAAACGTTACTAAGATTATGGATAAACCTACCGAATGCTATAAGAGCCCCCGTGGGGAACCCCAACACAGTTTTTAGCCCGCTGTATTCCCCCGGATCTGATCTCAAAATGTCTGTTAATTTATCGACAATGAAGAACAAACCTGAAACAAATGTATATCGACGCTGTAAATTAAAAAAAAATATATAAATTATATAATAAATAATGCTAATAAGATGTATTAAATCTATTCGCTACATGAATTAAATTTACCCTTTCTCTCCATACAAATATTCCACCTTTTTCACAAAAGAATTCACTCCTATAGCTATGTTACAACAGATGATTGATAAATGATTTACAGCATATTTACATGTGATTTATAAGCTATTATTTTTTTTAATTTCTAGGGCCGTAGGAAGCCAGGGGAGAGGGGGGGGGGCACTTTCAGCAACAGAAAATGTCTTGACTTAAGCAAAAAGGACGTTTTATTGAAGACTCAAGCATAAATATAGTAGCTACAAGATGTTCTCAAAAAAAATTAATAAGAAGAACATTACAAGTAATTCGATTGACTGTAGATTATTTTAAAATTCGCTTCATACAGATATTCCACTCTTTAAACAGAAGAATATTCACACTTGACTATGGTACAACAGAGCATGTCTTCTATAGTATTTTATAAATCGACAGTTACGAAAAACTGCCCCCCCCCCCCACGGTTCCTACTGCCATGTATACACGCGCATGGGGGAAAAAAGGAAAAAAAAGGGGGGGTGTTATAGGGACTCAGAGTCTCAGAGCGCCACAGCATTCCTGTAAACTAAACGCTAATTTCTTCACTGTCTATCATGTACTTATATGAATTATGATAAAAAACAGTGCAGGCCTACTCCGGTAAATCTCCGTAATGATCATATTCTGTCTTTATCTGTCAGCCGCTTTGCAAATAGGAATAATGGAATAACTCTTTTGATGATGCATTCCTTAGAGTTTGGAATAAATCCAAGAAACCTTGACAGGTAGCTCAGTTTGGAATTTCAAGTAAAAGCATCTACACATCTATATTTTTTTTTTTATTTAAACAATAATTATGAATTTACATAATGGGATTGGACAGCAGGCACTGCCTATATAAGTCCTTTTTATATATATTTTTATCAATATTACCTTAAACATACATGTACATATTGTACAAGCACATAATTTATGCAGTCTGTTTTCATCAGGCTAAATGGTCTCGACCTTGACATCCCTAGAATAAGATATTTTTGATGCGCCTTAAAGAACTTACAAAGGTAAGGATAGCTTCCTTTTCTTTTCTTTCTTCGTTTATACTTCTTCCGTATATGATTAAACATGTACTCCTCATATGTTAGCTTCTTTTCTTCATATATTTCCTCTCCCGAATGAGCCATGTTGACAGACGCCATTTTCAACTCATGACGTGTTTTTCGATTATGACGTCATTTTTCCACAGCTGAGTGCTGTAAGCAAGTTTTGTGCAATTTTATTATTTATTTCGTAAAGAACAGATTTAAAAACGAATCAGTATGTTTAAAATCAATTCCAGTGTTTAAATATTGCAGTGAATAAATAAATAAATATTTGTTGCGTCTCACTTTTAATAAAAACACTGCGATGTCCGATATGATTTAAAAACAAAAATATCCCCTCTCTCTCTCTCACTCCCGCCCCCCCCCCTTTCGGCTTGGTTGTAGGAATCGTAAATTTCCCGTTATTTGAAAACTAAAGAAGAGTTCTATACTATAAAGAATAAAGCGACAGACTACTTAATGTCTGTGCCCCTCATTAAAATTTCTGGGAATTTTTGGTAGTTGATAATGCCTTAGTGTGCCCCCCCCCCCCCCCCCCAAATAAAACCTGAAAATATTTGGCTTGCCCCCCCCCCTCCCCTCCAACTAAAATTGCTTCCTATACGAGCCTTCCCGGTATAAGCATATACATGTACATGTACCTACATGTACATGTACCATTTCATGGGGTGATTCGTCTATTCCACTCGGCGAGATTTCAATTAAGTTTTTACGCTGTTTACGGAGTAAAGCCACTAAAGGGAAAAAAAGCGGGCGTA